>NW_024705179.1:0-38196 GCF_018977255.1 Callorhinchus milii
TGTATGGAAGAACAGTGCAATGTTTGGAGAACTGTTGATGAAATAAGCAAGCAAGAATCCTGTATTTCATAGCAATTTGGGAGTCATGTTAAAAATGGGAACAAATTGAAGGTTGTCCTAGTAAGTGTGACATTGCATCGACTAAAGGAATGAACGGGTTCTAAGCCCCCAATGTATTTGTTTGATGATTTATGAAGGTAGGACACAGTTTATATACTGAACCACGAATGTGTACAAAACGCAGTTCCTTTGTTCGTCATGTGTTTTTTTTTGCATTCAATTTCGTGTATTGCACATTGACAAAACAACAACAGAGCCACCGGTTGGATTGTGTATGAAATTATTTTATTATTCGTCGGGGACAATTCCATGCAGTGACAGATTAATACAATGATTAGTCTGAAAGCTTTTCAAATTTCAGCTTAGTTGATTAGTTTTTTACGTCACCGGAGGCAATGCAAAACGAAGAGAGGCAATTTTTATTGCCTACGAATTGTTGAGAAGTCAACAATACCCGAACTGGGGGTGAGGTGGCTCCGTGGTTAGGTCGCTTGGTTCCTTCATCCAAATTCCAGACAGCAGATGACTAAGGTCGTCATTACTCTGGGGTTAATAATCGTACTGATTACGTACGGATACTAAAAATGCAACATCCGAGCAAGACGCTCACTGTACGGGAGTGAAGGACTTGTATTCTGGAGGGACTGGCCCCTGTTGCAGGAATGTGGAATTTTTACTCACGGTCCCATAGCCACCAATGGAGATACGCATATCCCCACGATGGTGTGAGTTTATTTGTTTTTTTGTCATTGCGTAGTATGTATACTTAAATGAATTTGTAATCTTGAGTCATTTATCCAAGAATTTCTCAATGAGGCTGGATACTTTTATGAGAGGCCTGCATTGTGATGTATGGTCAATTCCATTCTTAAGGAGTTTTGTATGTAGGAGGAAACCAGAGGACCTGTGGAAAAGTCATGCATATAAGGGGATAATAAGATGGGGTCATGGACCCACCTGTTGTACTGCCATCTTCTGGCCAGATCATGTGAGTTTCAGAAATCCACATGATTCACCAACTATTGCCTCCAAGCGCTGGATTTAAGGCTTGTACTGCCATGCCTGGCTAATGTTTGCGATATGGGATAGCATGCATTGTGGAAACATTGCTTCAAGGAGTGAACAGTGGTGATGAAGAGGTGCTAATTGTGCAGGTAATCTTCGACGCTGGCTCGATGTTTCGGAAGCAGTGGGAGTGCCCACATTCTACCCCACCACTAGTGACCTGCCTGGTGTACCCATAAAACATTCTGCTGGTGGGACAGAGGCCGGGGTATTGAAGAAGCTTGCTCCATTGCCTCAACTGCCGTGCCAGGTGATCGGATCTGCGATCTCTCGATTGATCATTTATCCACAGGAGCAGGGGATATAATAGCAGAAAAAGAAAAACCGAAAAGTCCCTATAACCAATTGGGACCCATGAGAATCCTAAAAGCTTGAGGGCAACGGCAGAGTTGTCTTTTTTTCTAATCTTATTATTCCACTTTTGTACTGGAGCTCGGTGTAAAAAAAACTTTCCTTTGGGATTTGTCAGATTAATTTCTACATTCCTGTAGCTCGCACAGCAAAAGGGTGGGCCCCATCTGTGAGCCAGAACGATACCACTCCCGGAATGTCAATGCTCCGCATATTAAAAGAGCATTGCTGGACTGAAAAATAAAATACTGTACAAGTTATAAAATGCACCCAAGCCAGTGGTGGAAATTCCACATTTATATGGTGGGGGCAGTCACTGTTGAACTACCACTCTTGACTTTCCCAAAATTAGCACGCATTTTTATCAACGCCAGAAGGATGATGGGGAGTTGCATTTGCAAGCTGCTGATTGCGAGTCACATTCCCTCACCATTGTGCCATTGGGCCAGATCATAAACGGCAATAAAATACAGTAATTTTGCATATTTTTTTTCATTAAGGGTGGCAACGGTGTTCTCGCTGTGAGTCTCTGCAATGTGCCTTGACAATGTAGCATTCGGCTCCCCACCGCTGTCCATTACATTTATAGCGATCAGCGTGGCCCAGCCTCGTCGAACGACTTTGCGTTTCATACGTCTGTCTTTGCCTCTCGCTGTGGTCGCCGTGTGCTTCGCACGCTCCGGCGCGGTCTGATTAACGGCACCGCTGCGATTCACAGTGGCCGGGGCAAGGAGGGTGTTGCCGTTGAGCTGAGTCTGGAGTAATGGAGAGCTGTCCTGTGCGTATAAAAAAAATCTGCAGATGGATGCGAGACGGACCAGGTTCATCGTAACGCTTTAGCGTTGGTCAATGGCTGTGAGCGAAATGGAAGCGTGGACGGATGTCTTGGTGGCTTGACTGTGTTGGTGAGCGATGTGGGCAGCTATACGAGCTGATGGACGATTTCCTGAATTTATTAACGTTTGAGGAGCAGCATGGTTGGGGAGATGTATGCATGTACAGTACAGTATAACGGATAGGTGGTGGAGAACTAAAAATAGTATATTTTAATAGTAATAGCGATCATGTATTTTATTTGGCATTCATAACCACTGGAAGACTTTGACTTTAAACACTGGAATATGCTGTCCATTCTCTTTGTAATTCTTTTTCACATTGCCTGAAGCTTCACTTTGCAGTTTATCTCTTTAACTTACGTCGGTGGGTTCACGTGTATACATTTGAGCAATTATATTCTGTATGTAAATATTAAACCTATTATGTACATATTTTTAAAACATCTCCAAAGTGTGATGTTGTTCATTAGTGGCCTTGACGCACTGCTGCAAATTCAACGTTCATCTGGCTGGCACAATGTCCATAGAGGAAGCTGCTGCCGCCGCTGACTTCCGATGCAGTGGTCTTAGAGAATAATTATTTTATCGACTACTGACTAGGATTCGAACTCCGGTTCTTCCCATTGCGAGTCAGGCACTCCGTGCCAGTTCTATTCTTAATTAATAAACTGAATGAATAATGCGTGTTTTTCTATATATTTTTTATTTGTGCATACTACCTGCTATATAATCTAGATTTGAAGTTTTCGTGACTGCAGCGATCCATATTCTTTGATTCTTTCGGTAAAGTCACATAGGTATGAAATAAAATAAATTAAATCACGACGTTTTGGGCGCAACACAAGCGTCCGTCATCAGGTGGGACAACCACAGCAAGCAATTGTTTCCTGCTATAGTTGTCCCACCTAATCACGGATACTTGTGTTGCGCCCAAAACGTCGGATTTAATTTATTTCATTTTATACCTACGTGACTTTACTGCTATATAATATATAACATGAATGAAGTCATGAAGGACAAACTTTAAAGTGTGCAAGGAAGCACGGAGAGTTGCATGCTTGTGAATACATTAAGTGACAAAAAGAGGAACACGTGAATTAGAGAACATGAGGTTCAAGACATCATTATAACCATGAAGTAAAGTAAGTGGGCTTGGGTAGGAGATGTCAAGAAGCGATGCTGACCAATGGTGAAGAACAGTGAAGTGGCAGGCAGGAAATAGAATGCATCCCAGAGCAAAGCCATCGAGGGAATGCAGCAAGGGAAGGTGCTGGCTGGATTGTCTGAACGTGGAATCGTGACAGATAGTGGCATCTTGGGCAGGCCTTCATCCAGTAGTACATTGACCATGGCTGATGTATTTTCTTTTTTGCTTTTAAGTTGGCATCTGTGCTGCATTTGGTTGCTTCAATTTGGCTCCCAATACTTTGCCCTTCCATCAAACCCCAGCGGTTAAAATCCTACGAGGCTTTTTGAGCAAATAATAATAGTCACAACACATGCCGAGGGCAGATGAGTGCACTGGAGAAACCAAAGAAAAATCCATCTCTTCTGCCCATAAATAAAGATAAAGGTGCAACCTGCAATTTCCATCTCGCACCATTGTTGTGTGTATGAATGTTGAACTTCTTTTGCACCGTACGTAGCTAACCGTGCTAATCTGAGGTGTGGGGGAAGGACAACAACATAAACGCAAAAAGCAATTCTAAAGAAATTAGTTTTTAATCTAGATTTAAAAAAGAGCCTCAATAGAGGTAATCTCTCACGAGCCCTTGGAGAGAGTATTCTTCCACACTGGCATGCTGACCAAACCAAATGTAGTGTCCCACCTCTGCCGGGCGGATAGAGGTGGGAGATTTTGAGGAGCCTGCTCCCTTGTTTCAACTTCCGTGCACGAGCAGATCGAACCGGCGACCTCTGGATTGCAAAGTCCAGTGCGCTGACCGTTGCTCTCCTGTGGCTTCTGCCTAACGGGTTTCATTGAATTCCGCACGGGAGCTTGTGTTCAGGGCGGGCGGAGGAAGGAAGGCGGTAGTGCCATTTTTTGTCGCAGCGTATGAGCGTCGTGCGGGGCGTAGATTTCTGCACGCGTTATTTACAGTGCTCATTACTCTCGCTGTGGAATGGACGGTTTGATGGATGGATTCGAACATTGTTGGAGCCAATTTCACACCCGTGAGCTCGGCGATCTCGCTACAGCGGAATGCGGGGGGGAAATTTAAGCGGCGCGCTTCTTTGATTGGTCGTGTTTGTTTGTTTGTCTCGTTGCGGTTGACGAGCAGGCCCGAGTGAAATGCATTGCCTTCAGCTTTACATGCTGATTACGACGGTTAACCCCACGGTAAAGCGTGAGGCAAATAAATTAGAGTAATGGTCTGAATCAGTTGTGCGGTGCCATTAAACAGTAAAGAGGATCGAGTAAACATGACTGAAAAAAACAGCGCTGATCAATCACGCTCAAAACCAATGCAGCCACTGGCAGTGGAGTTGGCTGCATTGGTAGCGTGTACAGTTCACGTAATACACTTCCACGACATGTTCAGCTTTTTTTTGTAAAAAAGAAATTTGACATGCACACATGTAGTCCACAAACCCTCGCCTCCAAATCTACGACTGCAACCATTTGACCTCTCGCTTACTGGTACACAATTGTGCTCCACATTGTAATGACTCCGGTGGGAAGATGGGCCGTGCCTGTCCCCTCATTCAGGATTCGGCCCACTGTGCTTGTTGGGGGGTCTACGTAGAACTGGGTGGCACAGCCCTGCAATTACTTGCGCACACCGCTGCTGGCGAAAGGCCTCTACCGGTGGGCACCGGCGGTGGCGAGATGTTAACTCCCTCGCCTGCTATGGAGGAGACCACCGTGGGTTCGATCCCTGACCCTGACGCCTGTACATTTGGAGTTTGCATGGTCTCTCTCTCTCTCTATCCCGCCGTGGTCGTGTGTGGATCTTTCTCCGGGTCCTCCGGTTTTTCCCTCCCACATTTAAAAACATGCATTTAGAGTATTTTGGCTGCTATACATTTCCACGTGATAAACCGCTTTGTTGCGCTATCATTCGTGGTTTATAGTTTACCTTTAAAGTTTTGTTTGGCCTCCTGTTCCACACTAGCTAGATGTTTTTGGAAGCGTTTGGAGTACCCACGGTCGACGGTGGGGTGGTAGTGGGGTAGCGGTGGGTTGGCGTTGGGGGTGCGGGCTAACAAACGGGCCTGCCGTGTTGTGGGAAGTCACTGAAGCCCTGTGTGCTGACCATTACATCACGTCGGTAAACGGAATTGAGACGCAGATTAAAATCAATCCTCGCCACCAACATTGCTGTTTCTCTGTTTATAGTGGTGTCGGTCAATGCAGCGATTTGAAATGTGCTCCGCCACGTGCCTGACCGTGCGCTCTCTCCCTGCTGCCGTGCCGGCAGACCTGCTGGTGGACATGCTGGGCGTGCTGGCGAGCTACAGCATCACCGTGCGGGAGCTGAAGCTGCTCTTCAGCATGCTGCACGGGCACGACGGAGTCTGGGTACGGTCACACCGAGGGACGTGCGGGTGGACGCGGGCGGGCATCGCTGGCTGCGTGTGCAGATGCCATTGTGGAGGTTATCGCAGGGGTAGTGTGGGCAGGGGCAGTGGTGGTGGGAGCAGTAGCAGTGTGGGGGCAGTGCAGCGGTGGGTGGGAGTGGTTGTAGTGGCAGCGCTTGGTTACTGCGTGTCCAGGCATTCCCGCAAACGCACAGAGGAACGTGCATGTGAATGCGTGCCCGAAGGGGAATATGTGCACATTGGAAGCCTGCATCAAAGTAAGCACTGGATCGGTGGTCATCTCCGCGAGCGGCCCTGAAGCCAGTTGTGGAAATCCCACCGATCCAGGAGTTGATTTCATCACAAAACGGGTACCTATTTTATTGACTCCGATCTGACGATTGCATCGTCCCTGAACCTACACACAACTTAAACCCATGGCCGCAACGTCGCCAGTTCATATCAGCTTGGAGTGGTGAACCGCGTGTGCCGAATTAATTTTTTTCGTTCTTTTCACCCCACGCCTCCGTCGTGTGCCCCGTTGTGCCGGTATGGTCTCACGGTGGGGCTTTGCCGTCCTCGTTGTGGTGGAACGCGTCCTCCTGCCCGCTCGCCCACCTGCTCGCTCAGCCGCGCCACGCCATCAAGCTGCTCACGGTGCTCACGCAGATGACGCAACGTCAGGGCCCGGATACCTTCTTCAACTTCCCCGGCCGCAGCGCTGCCGTGAGTGGCTCGCATATGCCGACACGCATACACTATATGTATATAACAATATATATTGTACGTTTGCCCACTGACAAAGAAATGATCAGTCTATAATTTTAATGGTAGGTTTATTTGAACAGTGAGAGACAGAATAACAAAAACAAAATCCAGAAAAACGCATGTCAAAAAGTTATAAATTGATTTGCATTTTAATGAGGGAAATAAGTATTTGACCCCCTCTCAATCAGAAAGATTTCTGGCTCCCAGGTGTCTTTTATACAGGTAACGAGCTGAGATTAGGAGCACACTCTTAAAGGGAGTGCTCCTAATCTCAGCTTGTTACCTGTATAAAAGACACCTGTTCACAGAAGCAATCAATCAATCAGATTCCAAACTCTCCACCATGGCCAAGACCAAAGAGCTCTCCAAGGATGTCAGGGACAAGATTGTAGACCTACACAAGGCTGGAATGGGCTACAAGACCATCGCCAAGCAGCTTGGTGAGAAGGTGACAACAGTTGGTGCGATTATTCGCAAATGGAAGAAACACAAAAGAACTGTCAATCTCCCTCGGCCTGGGGCTCCATGCAAGATCTCACCTCGTGGAGTTGCAATGATCATGAGAACGGTGAGGAATCAGCCCAGAACTACACGGGAGGATCTTGTCAATGATCTCAAGGCAGCTGGGACCATAGTCACCAAGAAAACAGTTGGTAACACACTACGCCGTGAAGGACTGAAATCCTGCAGCGCCCGCAAGGTCCCCCTGCTCAAGAAAGCACATATACATGCCCGTCTGAAGTTTGCCAATGAACATCTGAATGATTCAGAGGACAACTGGGTGAAAGTGTTGTGGTCAGATGAGACCAAAATGGAGCTCTTTGGCATCAACTCAACTCGCCGTGTTTGGAGGAGGAGGAATGCTGCCTATGACCCCAAGAACACCATCCCCACCGTCAAACATGGAGGTGGAAACATTATGCTTTGGGGGTGTTTTTCTGCTAAGGGGACAGGACAACTTCACCGCATCAAAGGGACGATGGACGGGGCCATGTACCGTCAAATCTTGGGTGAGAACCTCCTTCCCTCAGCCAGGGCATTGAAAATGGGTCGTGGATGGGTATTCCAGCATGACAATGACCCAAAACACACGGCCAAGGCAACAAAGGAGTGGCTCAAGAAGAAGCACATTAAGGTCCTGGAGTGGCCTAGCCAGTCTCCAGACCTTAATCCCATAGAAAATCTGTGGAGGGAGCTGAAGGTTCGAGTTGCCAAACGTCAGCCTCGAAACCTTAATGACTTGGAGAAGATCTGCAAAGAGGAGTGGGACAAAATCCCTCCTGAGATGTGTGCAAACCTGGTGGCCAACTACAAGAAACGTCTGACCTCTGTGATTGCCAACAAGGGTTTTGCCACCAAGTACTAAGTCATGTTTTGCAGAGGGGTCAAATACTTATTTCCCTCATTAAAATGCAAATCAATTTATAACATTTTTGACATGCGTTTTTCTGGATTTTGTTGTTGTTATTCTGTCTCTCACTGTTCAAATAAACCTACCATTAAAATTATAGACTGATCATTTCTTTGTCAGTGGGCAAACGTACAAAATCAGCAGGGGATCAAATATTTTTTTCCCTCACTGTATATACGGTGACGCTGCCGCTGGCAGTGGCGCGCGCAAGCACAAATAACAAAAATTCAACACGTTAGTCAATTAACACTGCCTAGGGTAAAAATATATATATTTTATCAGTGACGTTTCGGCACCTGACTGTGCAATGAAGAAGTCACCCATTGCATATGTGTTCCTTCAAGGCCGTGTTATGCACGAATGTGTTAACAATATGCACGGTATGTATTTTGTGCAGTTGAAAATCTCTGAAGCTTTTACACTTTGTAGCATATACCCTTTATCTTCCATAACCCAGTTTTCAACTGTACAGTTCAAGCTGCTGTCTCATTCTCATGATTAAACGATTGCCGATACTTTTCGTGGACGTGCTGCGCACTGTGTATTCATGATGGAATTCCCCTATTAGCCTCCTATAAATTTGGACCAAGGGCTGTCAGCAAGCACCTATTAAGGTTGTGAACTGGCATGTATATGATAATTGGTTCTTTACCCTTCTATCTGGCAACAAAACTGACACCTTTTTGCAAGGAGTCATGTTTGCATAGACCGCAATACCTGCAGTCATAATACAAACAAAAGAACATAACTCTGATAATGTGCACTGTCCTTGAAGTTGATTGGTCCACACCCGAGACAGCTTTCCTTCGAGCCTAGTCTCATATGGGTTGGACCAGATGACGCCAAAAGGCGCACAACTCAAGGACAATGCACCATCAGAGTATGAGAGCTCGGGGCAAGCATCTACACTATGGGACCTCATTTGCCAGTAAAAAATATGATAATTGGTTCTTTACCCTTCTATCTGGCAACAAAACTGACACCTTTTTGCAAGGAGTGCGCCTTTTGGCGTCATCTGGTCCAACCCATATGAGACTAGGCTCGAAGGAAAGCTGTCTCGGGTGTGGACCAATCAACTTCAAGGACAGTGCACATTATCAGAGTTATGTTCTTTTGTTTGTATTATGACTGCAGGTATTGCGGTCTATGCAAACATGACTCCTTGCAAAAAGGTGTCAGTTTTGTTGCCAGATAGAAAGGTAAAGAACCAATTATCATATTTTTTACTGGCAAATGAGGTCCCATAGTGTAGATGGCATGTATATGTTGTAGGGTAGTGTAGCCCACACCACACTGGGCCACTTGTGTCTCACCCGTGTTGAGGGAGGCTCAGGTGAGGTTCACACAACAAGTATCGGTGTTGTGCATGTCCAACAATTGGACCTGGTTGTGTGGGATAATCACCATTACTCTTCCATTCCCCCCCCCCTTCTCATGTATGGTAGGATGCATTTACATGGAACTCTAAGAGGGATTGTTTATTAAACATTTGTATTCATTTCAATGAATACAATTATGTAAATCAGAAATGTTCATTATATTTCGGTTGATTTATTTTGAGAATGCCCAAGCGTAATAGGATTTGCACGCACACCAAAAACAAGTCTGCGTGCCACCCTGCTCACGTGAGCATTAGGTAGTGGCTCATCTCCATCTTGGTAGCCTTCGGCCAGTGGTGAAAATTCCACGTTTCTATGGTGGGACCTTGCTGAATTCTAGGAAGCACTCATTGTTGGTTGGCTACGTACTGTGCAAAAGAAGTTCAACATACATTGTTGATCTCCCACAAAGCGGTGTACCCATGTTTGTGAGCACAGAGGGATAGACTGAATCTAATGTGTCCTTTGCGAGTTGATCATTCTGCTATGGCCCCAGATTTGCCACATTTCTCTACGTAAATTCACGGTCGCTGAGGGTCGGGCTGAGAGGGCCCCAAACACCAAGCAGGCCAGTAATAAACGGCACTATCGAAGGTGTAATAGAATTTAGCAAGGTGAAAAAAGAGCACTTGGACAAAATGTACGATGGGAAGCAATTCATATGTGGAGCAGTGCGAGGGAAGAAGCAGAACGAGAGAGGTGGGGTGACCTGCAGTGTGGTGACTGAACACGGTACGTGTGAGATTAGATATACACATACACACATTTACTTGGAAAATATCATTTTCTCAGCTAGCAGCTGAGATTCTAAGTGACATTATCTGGAATCTTGCAGGACCTCAATCATAGCTATTCCTTCTCCCCTAGCAAGGGTGTGAGGAGTAATGTGATTGGTACGCGTTTATTAGGTAGCAGAAACATCGTAGGGAGTTTAAAGGGCCTGAAATTTATATAATGTAAAATTATGAATCAATGTGCATATGTGCTAGACTGGTAATAAAGAAGCATTGGTACCATATTAAAGTTACGTGATAAAAACTATAATCATGAACTTGGGCTTTTTTCTTTTCGTCTGAACGATGTTAAAATATGAACATTTCACATCGGTACAATAAAATCTACATTTTATAATTAAGTATCCCACATAAATAGATTTGAAGCACTGGTGTCAATACAGTAATGAAGACATTCAGTGTATGGTGAGCAATGTCTATTTATGCTGGTAATTAATGATTCATATTGACGATTGTGGTGATGGATGGATACCGAGATGGATACCTTATCTATGCTATAATGTTACTGAAGATTGTTTTGGTGATGTTAACTTTTCCCATTCCGAGACGTCTGCAAATTGCTGAATCTCGGGAACGCGTAAGTGGTTAGCATTAACTATGTTTAGAGATGCATGTTTTTAAAGTCATTGCACTCACCGTAGAGAACTCCAGTGACACGACCGATATAGATAACTGGCGCCAAGCTGTGTCCAATGCCTTCCTGCATGGCCTTGTGGGATCCTCGGGACTGGTGAAGTTATTTTGTTGGTTTTTCTTCCGATTCCGTTCCGATTATGTATGACCTCTCGTGAACCTGCTTACAACTAAGATTGAAAGCCAAAACATCTTCCGTTATCCCAAAGGCATCAGATGTGGGGCAGTGCTCCTTTCATTGGTGGCCACGATCCAGCAGTGAACACTCCTCATTCTTATGGCAAGGACCAGTATCTATATAGGACAACCACTTTTTTCTCATAAAAAAAGTCTATATCTATCTTATTAGCACCAGAGGAATGTGGCGTTGAATTAACCCCTTACTAGAATTTTTCCGATGATGTACAATTACGTTATCGGAATGGGAAATGGGTTAACACCCACTCCGGGCTGCTGCTCCACGCTCCATAGCACACGATGAGAATTGCATCCCCATTTTGGTTCACTTCAAAATTGTCGACTTTTGTCATACGGGTGAGCAAAACAGGATTCATAATCCCCGTATCTACGGTTCAGTAGCTGTATGTATTAAAGGATTTTTGATTTTACACTTCCTATTTTGCCAAACTTCTCAAGACGATGGAGACACTGTGAAGAAGAAAGTCTAACATTCCTTGTTTTAAGTTGTGAAGAAATATCGCGCATAAATGTGTGGCCAGTGGTACACTCACATCCACATTGGTTAGTTTGACTATAACGGAACACTCACTTTTGCCCCTATCGAGTTACCCCAGAAGCCTTAACTTAGTGCTGAGATGAAATTGAACTTAGGTCACTGAGACAGGAGAACGCTTGACTTTAAATGAAATTCTAATATGGCTTGTGAACCCTTGCAACTTCACGAGAAAAGTCAAGTGGACTGGCACAGGCAAAGCCATCTCATTACCCTTTAGGTGTTGAGAATTCAGCATAAGAGACCACTGCAACTAAATATATACATCAAAGTGACAAAAAATTAATCTCCTTAGTATCTCTTTCTCCCTCTATTCCATTATCGCTGTATTATTTGCCATTGTCAATGAGTTGTTGTTTTGACGTGCAAGCTGAGAATTTACAATTAAGAGTTGCGAATCAATCGAGATCAGGTCTTCGTGTTCGTTGTTAATTTGTGTCCCTCCTTGCTCCCTGCGGATGTGGCCAATCTTATTCTATTAAGTCAACCTCCATCTTTCCTCGTGGGAATCCCACTGTGTACGTGCAAGGAGCTTGCAGTGTGTCACTTGACACACTAGTATGGAGAAATGACGCTCCCAACAAATGATTCATTATTAAGAAATGCTCAACCCTATCGTGCTGTCAGTGGCAATTTCTTTCTTTATAAATTTAGTGTTGTCAGTCAAACACAATTAAATTATGTAACTACACCTCTCAATCCACCGTGACAATCATCACGAGAGATATGTATTATTAATAATAACTACTTTTTGTCTTACCAGGTAAGGCCCACTGAGATAGAAAGGTTTTTTTTTCAGAAGCGACCTGGCCACAAATCATAGCTCAATGAAGTGGCTTATCATGTGGACATTTATAGCAGCCGAATACTCGAAACACATGTTTCTAAATATGGAGGGAAAAACCAGAGGATGCAGAGAAGAATCCATGCAACCACGGGGACAACATGGAAACTCCAAATATAAAGGCGTCAAGGTTTTCCTCTATGCCAGCAGAGATAGTTAACATCTCGCCATCATGGCGCTCTATGAATATGCACTGCTCCTCTGAGCTTAGGAACTTGTGTAAAATATAAAAATGGTAAATAACATTTATGCGATTGGTGATTTTGCTGTAATAGTTGATGCCCACATTTTTTTAGCTGTTGGGGTGACTGACTGGTAGATACATAAAAATGCCTCTAAATCGTACCGTCCGCAACCATGTCATAATTCAAATCTTCCATTTGTCAAATTACCAATCTGCTTTGGCTTTGATGGATTATGTGTTGGCGTTGAATTGCTCACTGAATCTAATTGTACATATCATTATCTTAGAAAGTAAATGCTGTATTTCAACAGGAGTACCACTTATTTATCTGAAGAAGATAATAAATTAATTTGCATAGTGGCAGATTAACTGTACGCGTAATAATTTTCAGTGGTCCAAATGCCCTCTCATGAACCTGCTTATAACTAAAATTAAAAGTGAAAGTCAAACATCTCCAGTTATCACATAAGCATCAGATGTGGGGTAGTGCGCATTTGATTGGTGGCCACGACCCAGCAGTGAACACTCCTCATTCTTATGGCAAGGACCAGTATCTATATAGGACAACCACTTTTGTATTATAAAAAGAAGAAACTAGTATCTATCTTATTGGCATCAGAGGATGTTGAGTTGAATTAACCCCTGCCTAGAATGTTTTTCCTGACACTCTCCTGCTGTCGCGAACACAATTGCTCCCTGGCTGGGTATCATTGAAATTTACAATTATGCAACGGGGCTACTTGGCCTTTATGCTGTTTACATGCTGGCATTGACAACAACTGAGTACTGTAAAGAAACTGGCCAGACCCACTTGAGCTCGCTCCTATTAAAGCGTGTCACCGCAGTCAATGGTATTGATGGCACCACATCTTACGATGGCTTGCTTTCTTTTTTCCCAGATCCCACGGCTTTGCATGGTCAACATCTGACCTCCTAAAGGTCCAATCTTATATGGGAAAAGCGGTTCACTCCGAATTTAGTCCAAAATCTGGCTTCCAATTTCCCCCTTGGTCACTGTGTGCCATGGTGGAGAGATGTTAACTACCTCGCCTGGTATATAAAAGGTCGTGGGTTCGATCCTGACCCTGACGTCTGTATATTTGGAGTTTGTATGTTCTCCCCGTGGCTGCTTGGATTTTCTCCGGGTCCTCCAGTTTTTCCCCCACATTTAGAATCATGCCTTTAGAATATTTGGCTGCTATACATTTCCACATGATAAGCCACTTCATTGAGCTATAATCTGAAAAAGAGATATATAGCTCAGTGGGCCTTACCTGGTTAACATTTTTTTATTCTTTAGTTTTTATACTGGCCTCAGGGTGCTCCTCCATCCTGCACCCGTGCCCCCGCAAACCTCTCTGTCTAATTATATCTGGAGAGCTTTCCTGCAAAATATTCGGTCCCTTAACTTAATAATTATACTAATTATTTAATATTTGACCAAAACTATGCACCATTATTTTATTATTTTCAATGGCTGGAATGTGCTGGACCATGGGATTGGAACAGGGAGAGGGGAAATATTTAATTACAGTGAACCTCTAACCAGAAGTTGAACATGCCATCTACTCATTGAGAGCTTAGGGCTCTAGGCACAGGGCCATCTTAGCTGGGTTAAGATTTTCGCAACAGAAAAAACAAATCAATTCAGTGGCGCTGTGCCAAAATGACGATGAGGCCTGTGCACTTCTCTCTCAGTGGTCTTGAGCCAGTGGAATAATTCCACAGTCCTATGGCGGGGGGGGGGGGACATATTGTCAATTGTACCACTGCTATTAACCATTGCTGGTAGAAGGGAACCGATGGAGTTGTGTTAGGGCGTGGAATCCCTCAATAATTGGCCAGTTTCGTGGACATCCCGGGCTGCTGATTCCCTCCTATTGCTGCATTTAATTAAGTTGTAATAATTTTACTAAATACATCTACAGTATAACTCTAAAAATGCCTTTTGTGTGCCAATTAGACCAGAACCCTTTGTACTAAACAAAGAGTTTTCCAAAGTGATTTGGTGACATTTGCAAATGGATTGAACGCCGTTATGCATCGGAGCATCGTGCCGTAAATGTGTGTGTGTGTGAGGTACAATTTTATTTGTCTTGCATCAACTGTGCCCGGTAATCGGTGGGCTGGAGCAGAAAGCGTGGCTTTAAAATTGTGTAGTTCATATGCGGACGTTCCATGCTGTTCCCTCAGGAATGTGGTATAGCTCTAATTTGCAGACACACAGACATGCATAACACATTTTCTATATGTGTACAACAAAAGTTATACTTTATGTTTGTTTTTAATGCAAGTCAAAGTGTCTGGTATGTGCTTGAGTTTAAATTTAGGCGCATATGAATCGTGTTTTCAGGTTATGTATTCGGTTTATGCATTCCTAAGCAGTCGTGGTTTTTCATGACTGCATATTTTACGAAAAATGGCTTTCGATAACGTGGTCATAAGGAATCCATGTTTACGTGATAGAAAAAATGGAAAGAAATTATTGTTGGAAATGATCACATAACCATTTAAAGACCTTTCGCAAAACTCAATACCATACCAGAATAAGGAGATAAGGGTGGCTGATCGAGATTAAGGGAGAGAGATGATGAAAATTATAGGAAATAATTGTTTTGTACGCTTTGATTTGGTTAAAATACCGTTCATCTTTCCTGATAGTTCGTGTAATTCCTTTGCTGTATTGCTGTATCATCATTAGAAAGGTATGCATGGTTGCAAAGCAAGAATATTTTACCGGTAGAAAATGTCTGTTATTCAAAGGAAAAACGTATCCCATTTTCTGCCACTGTTGTCGACTTCTGGGAATTTAACAGTAGTGTTTTTATCATCGCAAAATTGACCTTTTTTGCTTGCAGACTTTACACAAAACCTTTTATGTGAAACATTTTGGCAGCTTCACAGTAGCGGCAGCACTACTAAAATAATGTCGTCCCATACGGGATGAGACCACGAGTCTCTGTAGCTTGCTGTGCGCATCCCATTCTGTCAACAGGCGATCGCCCTGCCACCCATTGCCAAGTGGCCCTACCAGAATGGCTTCACCTTCAATACGTGGTTTCGCATGGACCCGCTCAACAACATCAACGTGGACAAAGACAAGCCTTACCTGTACTGGTACGTGCGGACCACTATTCCACGCGCACACTTTTGTTTGTGTGGAACGGTATCGACAAGGCTTGAGACGTCTGGCAAAAACATAACCAAGCTTCAGCGTGCACAACATTCTCTGGCACGTACCGTGACGGGTACTGCAAAATCCAACCTGTGTCCATCCAATGCTCGGTGAGCTGCATTGGCGCCCGGTTGCCGAATGAATACATTGTGAGGTCGCACTCATTACACACAAAGTGTTTGACACAAAGAAACACAAAACCTTGCTAATCTCGTCAAGGAGCATAAACCATCATGCAAACTCTGGTCATCATCGCAGCAGCTTTTGGCTAACCATTGAACAAGACGGTCACTGCATCATGCACTTTGAGGTGCGCATCTGCGGCCGTCTGGAACTCTCTTACTTCCGATATAAGGAAGCCACTGGAAATATACATTGTTAAATCTAGATTGAAAACTCATTTCTTTTTATGTTTAGTTTGACCTTACCCCGCACCTCATATTCGCACGGTTGGCTATGTACGGCGAGAAATAAGTTTAACATGGACAGTGGTGCACAAGCACCTTCCTTTGTCAATGCGCCCAGCTTATATATATGCTCCAAGCTCGTGTGCTGTTTCATTCAGACTCTGTCGCCTCGACGGACCTGGTTTTCACCTGAGGACGGCTGCTTGCGTTGTGGCCGAAACGTCGTGAGAATTGTTTTATTATGTTT
This sequence comes from Callorhinchus milii, assembly GCF_018977255.1. Classification (NCBI taxonomy): domain Eukaryota; kingdom Metazoa; phylum Chordata; class Chondrichthyes; order Chimaeriformes; family Callorhinchidae; genus Callorhinchus; species Callorhinchus milii. The sequence goes on from NW_024705179.1 coordinate 16,410, forward strand.
TATTTTTATTATTTTATTACTTCCCTTCTACGTGACTTTACCGAAAGAACCAAGAAGAAGCAATTGACAGAAAGCTCAACGCATCTGTCAATAACACCAGTGCACTAAAATTAAAAAAATATATATATTGGCCTCTCTTCTTCGCAGTAAATGATGATCTCGAAATTTTACTATTGTCCAAAACCTTCCCTATCCCTATTGTGTATTGATGGATATTACTCGTATATGTCTATCCTTTTAGGGCAATGTTATTGAGGAATACGTTGAGTTGGCTTGTTTCAGGGGAAGGGGCCACCATAAAAAAATGAGGTGGATGAGAGTTGACGAGATGGCGGTACATAAATGAGCTTCCAGAGCCTTCTGTGCAGAGTTGTCAGTGGTATCCCTTCGTGTGTGTGTTTTCTCTCTGGGTACTTGGTTTCATTGAAGTAAATTTTATTTGATGTCAAGAGCCGTGAGATGACTGTTTTTGATGTGCAGAGTGCACGATATGAAAAAAGACCGATTGATTGATTTCCTCCTACCTTTCTTAACATCCCAATGCGGGACTCTGGTGACAAAACGAGTCTTGAGACGCAGTGGAAGCTTCTTTATAAATTGCAAAGACATCTCATTATCTGTGACACGATGGTGATGATTGACGAGGATGATGACAATGACGAAAAGCGGTGTGTGTGTGTGTGCGTGCGCGCGCGTGCTTGTGGGGATCGGTCATCTAGTGGTTGGCGCCCTCCGCTACAAACCCGACGACCCGAGTTTGATTCCCGCTCATGGCTAACACCGTGATGATTATCTGAACCAGTCCTCCCCTAGGTCGTTAACAGCACTTGCCCCAACAGTCTGTTAAGGCTATACGGGGAATCTTTGTCTTTGTCTACCGTCTGGTGAGGCTATAACGGGTGATCTTTGTTTCTGTCTCGTGTCTAGCTTCAGGACAAGTAAGGGCGTGGGTTACTCGGCCCACTTCGTCGGGAACTGCCTCATCGTCACATCGCTCAAATCCAAAGGGAAGGGCTTCCAGCACTGTGTCAAGTATGACTTCCAGCCCAGAAAGGTAACTGCATCCCCCTGCAGACCACATCTATGGTTCGTTAACCCCGCCCTCCACCCACACATTTTTAAAGCCCGTTGGCGTTAAATCTGCAGCAAGGGCCGGCGCTCACGAACGCGTGAGCAGAGGTCGACCCAACGCGCACCCACAGCCACTTAAGCCACTCGCTTGGACACTCGGTCATCATTCTGTTCGTGATCCACCGGGGCTCCGCTCAGCCTGTTGGCAGCATGCAATGGGCTCGGCCTTGACTGTAGGAAGGATGTGTGAAGGTGGAATTTGCTGGTGCATTGAGATGCATGGTTGTGCTCCGTGCCAGTGACATCAAGTAGCAGATTATTTCAGCCGCCGGTGTTGTTTGTCGTTGGTTGAAGCTCATTGTCCTGCCGGGCAGTGCTGTGGTTAGAGAATGGGGTTGTGATGTGAGTCCGAAGGCTGTGCAGCTCACCGTCACACGTGGGGTAAAAATAATACAGTCGTGTCGGAAGTCAACAGTTGTTGTCCTATGCAAAGATTGTCTTCTACCATGGGAATGTAGAAATTCCAACATTGGCTGCTGGCATCAGTCGGAACTGGGTTATATACCTCATTGCTCGTTTGAAGGTGATGAACACTCAGACACGTCGCTTGTGTCGAGATTTAACAGCCAAAAACTACAATTTGGCAGATGTATTTTTCAAAGTCTTCATATAATTTGTTGCTATTATGGCCTTATTGAACTGATATTATTATTGATTGATATAAAACATAATTTTGAGTTTCTTATTGAAGTAATGTGCGGTTTTACGATTTCCCATATTTATTTCAGTATTGGCATGAATTCACGTCTCATCAGTGTGGTGACAAACCATAGGACCAGGAAGCCGGGCTCCCGTGTGTTCATTGCCAAACCTCAGAAATTTACGTGGAAGTTTAAGTTACAATGTTCAAGTTTATTGTATGATGTTCAGTCGATCCAACCGTACATATATTGGGTGCCCATGACAATTGCATAACACCACACCCTGCCCGAACTGTTGTCGCACATCAGTGGAACACCACGTGTGTATTTTGAAGGCTTTATCATAATTCAATCTTTTGATCGTATTCTCTTTTCAGGCAAGGATTGTAGGTGTGTCGTACTGGGTGGTACCCGACTTAGGATGGATTCCCACCGCTTTTTTGACTTTCGTTGCGACCTTACAACGTGCTCACTCCGCCACGGCGCAACTTAGCCAAGCGGCAGGGTCTTACCGTGGCCCCCCATTCGGGGGAGAGTTTCCCAGAGGTGCACTTTCCGTTCAAACGTTTGCCGCTCGCGAATTTGTATACCCTCCTTTGTGATCATGTTGCGGGTTCAATAAAAATATTAAGAAACAACAAAAAAACGAAGCGGCAGGGTGGCAGCGCAGTGGTAATACTCGTGCCTTGTCGCAAGAAGCGCTTGGGTTCGATTCCCAAATTGGGTGGTTCTCTGTATGAAGTTTATTCTCCACGGGTTTCCTCCACGTTTTCTAGGTTCCTCTCAAAGCACACAAACATCCCAATGCTGATAAATTACCTGCAAATTAGTCAATTTGGGTAGCACACAGGAGCAACATTGCCCTTGGCTCCACCCTTCTTCACGCCACCTCAACCCCGTTTGGCCTGCCGGTTCACGCGACATTTCAAAAGTACACCATCGAGAATCTGGGACGCCCGTGACTTCACTTAAGCGAGATGTAGGTGGGACGTGGCGCGTTGAGTAACCCAGAGTGAACCCACCTTCACTGTTCACGTTATTGAAATGTCAATCAAGGGTGATCTCACGTTGGTCGTTTTTTTGAGGCTGCTTAAATGAGTGGTTCCATGGAGAGACTTGCTCCCCCACCATAGCAATGAGGAATTTCCATCGCCGGCTCAAGATTGCCAACGGGGATGAGCGCTGACCCAAATGCGCGTTTGAGCGTGGAGACACTTTAACTCAGTTCCCAGTCAGCTTTCACCCGGTATAATTGAAAAGTATCCATACGCTCGTGCGTTTTGTGCACACAGCCGCGATGCGGCATTAAATATTCTCTCATCTAAACGTGAGGGCGAACAAAGCGTGAGGGTGTTCAATGGAAAGAGCCATTCCAGGGGTCTTGTGCATCCACCGCATGAACCTCTTTTACCATCACCAATGGTACACCATTGCTCCTACAGCAAGTTCCACCCACCATGCGTCTGCTGTACAGAGGTCATAGCATTTGAACCGACGGTGTTATTACGGAAAAGAAAGGCTGCAATCGTGGCAAGGCAATAAACCGTTGCAGCAGAGGCACACTCTGAGGGGGTCTTTTCAGTTGGTTGCATTAACATCACTTCGGCGTGACCAGAGAGCTGTGCCTCTTTTTAAAAATAAGGTGATTTCATCAAGGCTGGCCCCGTATGTGATCAGGGGGCCGTGAGTCTAGCTGTTTGGATATATGAGCTGGCTCTGACCTCATCTTGATCTACAAAGTCTGCGAATATTGCGCCTTGCAGCTTGCCGCAGGCAAGCTGCGCGAGTGATGCCGTAGCGTCGAGCTCGGTGCGCAGCAGCAATCCCAGTCGGCGGGCGTCCTTGCCTCTCCGATGTAAAAAAAAAACCCATCATCATCAAGGTGGGCGCTCTTCTCTCCTGGCGCCCACCACTGGCGTGCGGTGGAATCCACGTTCCCATGGCAGGGCCATTTCCCTAGGAAAATTACTGTTGACTTTGTTACTCACTTTAGTACCAGTAATGGTTATTAGAATTGCAATTACAGCCTGGAGGTTGCCAGTTCAATCTGTCGGTGTGGCAGTTTAAACAGTGGCCATGTTTATTAATTCCTCTGGCTTCTGTCCACCCAAGTGGTATGAATGGGCACATCAGAGTTATCCGATTTGCCGGTTGAGGTTGGTGTGCGTTAAAGTCTGGGTACTTTCACCTCTTCCAAGAAGTCTGGTCGGTGTGAAAGAGTAGGCCAAAATACCCTCCGAACTTCAGTCCTCCGTGCGTGAGCTGGCATATTCCAGGGCTCCACCTTTACCTTCTTGATCCAGAAGGGAGGCACAGGGTAAATCAACCCATCGCCACGAGGTGGTAAACTCGTAATCTTGCAGATGTGAGTCAAGTGCTCAAAGCACAGTGGCACCCAGCGGGATGTAACATGTCTCGATAAGAGATCCGATATACTCAAGCCACTCTTTGTTGTCGAAATGCAATTTTGTTTCCCAGCTACAGGGAAAGTTTTCACAAACGCATCTGTTTACATCACTTACTATCTGGGCATGGGCCACAGCAAGAGTTTCTCCTGTCTGCATACTCTTTGGATCATTCGGTAAAGTCAAGTAGATAGATTTATAGAAAATATATTAAGTATTAATATATAAAATACGTATATAATTATATAAGGTGGCTATGTAATTATATAATAATTCTTAGTTTTCTATCTACGTGACTTTACCGAAAGACCCAAAGAGTATGAATCCCTACAGTCACGAAAGCTTTAAGTCAAGATTTCTCCTGTCCTTGTGTAACCAGCTTGGAAACCCTGTTGCCTCTTCCTGTCATGCTCACAGAGTTACGGCCTTTCAAGAAAAATCAGAAAACTTTCACCATTAGTTGGCTTATCTGCTTCACTGCCTGAACTCATTGTTTCCTGGATTTGCTGGCTCAGGTCCATGACATGGCCCATAAGTCCTTTGATCCAACAAAGCTGCCACTTGCTGTAATTTAATTGAAACTCCGAGGTTCACACTTTGGAGCTTGGTGGGGGGTGGGGGTCGCAATAAACGCCTAACCCCGAGGTGCAGTTTCGCTGGTGCGGTGCGTCGCGGGGTCAGAGATACACAGAATATTTCTGGATTTTTTTTCGTTTCCTTTAGAATTAAATTATAAGCTGACGGATGAACGATGCTATTGCCTCTTTCAGACGAAATTATGGATATGATAACAGCAGGATTGCTGATAGAACTGCATTTGGCACCGCGTATTATTATTTGTGACGTCGCATACATTGTATGGACAAATAAAATAAATCACACTGATTCATTTTATTTATACCTATGTGACTTTACCGAAAGAACCAAAGCATATGGATTCCTGCAGTCACGAAAGCTTCAAATAAAGATTGTGTGGACAAGTTGTTGCTTGAGAGGGAATGGAATAAGGAAGCAATGGGGGAGGCTTTCACATCTGGTAGCTCTTGGGCAATTTTAAGGCAGTGATTTTCTCTTTTGTGCCTCCTCTATATTTGGGCCAAATAACATTCTGGCATAATGGGAACAATAGTTTGTGAAATTGAATCATCACTTCAAATTGGAATGACTCATTTCACGTGAAAATGGAGTTTCGGACAAAAATAAATAAATATAAAACAATAAAATTCATTGCCGGCAAATGAATGTAGCGTAGTGTCGCTAACGCTGCTTCCTGATAAACACACACCCTCTCTGCTCTGTGCAATAAACATTTCCCACACACATATAAACACAGCTTGCTTATGTGATTGATACGCTGGCAATACAAAATGAAATGTGCAACAACAGAAATTTGATGTGTTCTTAGCTTCCAACAGGTTTTCGTCACCAATGCGATGCTCCGTATTCATTTTTGGTTCAGGCCACGTGGTAGATTTATGCCAAAATTCTTGCCGTGAACGAGGTGCGTTGATGTTGAATCCAGTCGTAAAAACTTTAATGGTTAGAATTTAATCAATAGATTGGCACCTATAAATAATATCTTTAAACGTGACTCCTGTGGCCTAACCCAGACCTCACGTCGAAAACATTTTGATAAATTAAGAATAAAGATGGAGACTGTAAATAAACAAATCCTGATTCGCATTATCCACATTTTCATAGCTGCTGCTTCGATACCTTTCCCAGACTATGCTGATATTGTATAAAAAAGGAACCTCTACAACCACAATGGAGATACAAAATCCTAACTTTCCTTCTGCGTAATGCTTTAATCTTACAAACTGGCCATTTCACTCATCACTGCGATCTGCGCTCCAAGACCAGTTAACTAACTCCCTTATTCACTTGAGGATTATTCAGAGCAACCATCGCCCCATTACTGGCAGAACTGTGCCTCCGGCCACTCCGTGAATTTGAACCTTCTCTCAGATCGGGGAGTCGATTCACTGGGCCAAGTTCATCTATAATGCACGCACAAAGTACATTTGTTCCTTGCCTACCCAAAGTGTTCAATCAGGACCAACATCCAAAAAATCTTACATGCCCTTATTCTCTGCAAATGCTCCAACCCCCATGGATATCCATCGCTTCCAAAACGTCCATGGTTTACCTTCCCATATAAATTCACAAATTCGTGCCGAGCTGTCGATTGCAACCGCTTTCGACTCGTACACCCTTCTTTATATCTTCGTGCAATAGTCACCCTGTGTCCGTATAACATTTCCGTAACTTGATTGTAATTATACTACGATTAGTCTAAAAATACTTTCTTAACGTTCTTTTATTTTGCAGAATATTTAGAATTAGTTACGTGACGCAGGTTTTTACACAGAATATAATTTTTGCCCTGATTTATTTGTTTTTCTTTTGTCATTTTGGTGACCCAGTGTCACTCTTGAAAATGAGACACACCCTGCTCTTTTGAGTTCTCATCTGGGTCAACAAAATGAACTTGGCGCTTTAAACGTGTTGAAATTATTTCCGCTTATGTACCGCTTGTTGGCACGGATATATTTTTGTGTCCATTTTTCCAAGGGAGCAAATAATGGAAGCTTGAAAAAAAAAACATAAACAAAGAATTTAGGAACCCATTCTGATACGTTTCATATTCACTTGGCTTTCTGGAACACGGCTTGGTTCACAGCCGCATGTTGTATCTGAGACAAAGTGAGCTCGTCATAAATGCATTTCACTGCAGTCAATGTATTTATTCAGAGGTCAGAGGCGACAGTGGCAATAAGTAGGTTGACACGTTATGCATTGTACACCGCTTTTCCTGATTGCATGTCAATGTTGAATTATTTTGTGTATGTTTGCCTGCAATTTACCGTTGCTGTATGATTTACTCAATTGTATTAACGGTAAGCTTTTGCAATTGACGAGTAGCAAATTTTTGAGACCAAAACGTACGGGTTCAGGAACAAAAACGCTTATTAGAGATGCCATATTTATTGTAAATAAATGTAAGTGGGCTTGGCCAGGAGCCGTCGCAAGGGGAGATGATCGCTGATGAGCGATATTGGTGATGGAAATGCCACCAAATTGGAGAGCACGCATCAGAGTTTGATCACTGCAGAGGTAGAGCGATGAGTTCAGATTATGCGTAGGAACAAGTTACAGTATCGTGTCTCAGGATGGTGAGGAATGGCTGTGATTACTGAACAGATGATCACTTGATTGCATTTCTTATGTAATTATTCAACATCACACGATTGCTTAATGGTATTTATTCACTCTATAATTAGCATGGCTAAAGCCCACCGCTGGTGAGATGTAAATGACCGGGGCTTGGGTCTCCCAAATGAACTCCCACGACTATTTCCCTCGGCTTACCCGCTCCATATGTCACTCCGATGTGTCGGCACGCTCACGGAACACCCGAGCATCCATTCACGGCAAAAATATATTTATAAAAAATGTTATTAGAGAAAACCATATTGAGTACGTGGAAGAATCATGAACCCCCCGTCCCATGCTCAATTGTTGTATACATTAGGCCCAATCTCAGCGCTTATAGCTCAGATGCTGGAGCATCTGAGCTATAAGCTCAGCGACAAGGAAGAAAAATACAGCACGTGCATGGGGTCCATTCCTAAACCTTAGAACAGTCTTACATACCTGAGCCCAGAATGGCAATGCCCCCCCTCCCCCAAAGAAAACCCCCCCCCCCGCCTGCTCTGACGAGTTTGGTGTGCCTGATACTGTCGATGCAACTGGTAATGCCGTCCAGAATGTCAGGATGTTGCAATGTAAGATAAGAGGGAGGATGTGGAATAAAACATATTTTTAGCTACGTGTTAAACTAGAAAATGTTGAATTAAAACAAAACATTTTATTCGAGAAATTAATACGTTGGGCAGATGGTAATTAATCTGCATAAATCCACACTGCAAAGGGACAATATTACTCCATCCTAAGGGGGGTCTGGGAACCGTGTTGGCGGAATACAGGGATGCACTTTATTGTAATATCGACTCCAATTACTTAAGAGTAACCACTTATTTCCCCTTGGAATAGTGAATGGCAAGCATCCTGTATATTAACGTCATCAAACTCTAATTAAGCTTTTGGTTGAGGGTGAACCATTATACTCAGTCTTCCTTCAGGTTGTGGCCACTATATTCCACCAGGCTGCAGGCAGCAGTAAGCAATCAAACTATGCAACGACACACACGAATATAAAAATGTTAAAAGGATTAGTTGTGCCATCGCACGTCGGTGCAACGTCGAGGGGATATGCCCCGATCTATCCTTGATGACGGGACGCAGAAATCACTGGGAAGTGCACGCTCGATGAAAAATCTGCGGCAGCCCCAGAAGTGGTTCCTCCACCTCCCTTTGAACATCAAACAAAACGGTTCGTGTACCATTGACACCGCTCTCGATCCGCAGCAGCTCTGGGGTGAACGGCCGCGTTATAGCACAAGCAATGGTTATTCGCTTATTTGATCAGGAGCTCGCAATAGCATGGCTGCTTTAATGAGGCTGATTGCTCGGTGTAGTCGTTGCTTTGTCGCGCTATTTGTGAAAGGCTTTGTGCTCCTTGAGGTTGATGCCTTGTGTATGCATATGAACGGGTTTCCTCTACGTGATGCACACGCCACCTATATTATGCAAGTTCAGTGGATGCTCAGCTTGGTCTTGGGTTTCATTTATTGAACATATTTGAGCAATCTACTCATTGTTTAATGACGCAGCTGTTGGGCAGGCCATAGCCTGCCCAGCAGCTGCTGTCGCAGGCCCAGCTGGTATCGTATTCTCCAGATTATAAGCACATTTTATTTGGGGGAGGCGGGAGGGGGTTATAATCTGGTTGGTGTGTGACAAGATTTGTATAACCTTTAATGACACCCGGCACAGGTTTGGGGGCGCATCTTACTTTGCAGAGCATCTTATAATCCGGAGAATGCGTTAGACGGCAGTATGCACCAGGCAGGCAGTGAGCACCTGCAGGCAAGGAGTAGAAACGCAAGGCAGCAGCAGCATTGCTGATGACAATAACACGGCAGGGGCGGTTTCTTCATTAGGGCGATTGGGCGACGCACCACCAATGTCATTCAACCACAGAGTCACGCTAGCCGTCACTGTCAGCCTCTGGATATAGTCCAATCAGCGTCATGTCACGTTCTGTGGAGTACCGCCTCTTTTTGGGCGATTTCACTCCGGCTGAGAATCGCCCCGAGTGGTCCCATAGACTTACATTGAAAGATGTTTTTTTTAGAACGGGGGCGCTGCAATGCATTCTCTATGGCTTCCGGGAGGGCTCGCCCTAACGTGCTTACGTCATCATACGTGCTAACGTCATCATACGTAAGCACGTTTCATCCAACAATATAATTTATCGCCACCTAGTGGAATCTTTAATAAAATAAACTTGAGTGGTTTGTTTTAATAGTGAGTATATAAACAAACAAGATGTATTGTAAAAGTCACTTTATTTTTCATTAATATTAAAGAAGTGAAGTTGCCTTTACATGCTTAAGCTGTTAATTTATCCATTGCATGGGTGGACCTTATCCTTATCAATCATCCAGACATTTACCCCCCTGAGAGATTTTGCAGGAGCCGCCACTGTAACACGGTAAGCTCTTTTGGCAAGCCCTGTGTCAGTGGTAGCCATTCCACGTTACTCTGTTCCGTACCAATCACCACTGCCTGCTATGAACATTGCTACCAATTGTGTCTCTTGTAATGGTAGTCCTTGACCAAGGCAATACGTGACTGTGATTTTGAACTCGCATTCTCTTCTGATGGAGCTCTAATCACAGCACCGTGCCACCAGTAAAATAGATCACTGTCAAACGTAACCAAAATTATTAGGTTATACACAAATGGCTAAGCGCAGACCTATGGGACTATACAATAGATATAATTTCCTTTGTCTTCGCAACTGAGTGGCAATAGCATAGCTCAAACCCATAGAGCCTGCTGGGATGAATTGGATTGCCATAGTGGCTAATGCACTTGCCATGGCACGTGAAGTCTCTCTTCCATCAGGCAGATACTGTGGGCGCCGTAAAATAGTGTCATCTGCTACACAGTGAGCATCACTGACCCTGCCGTGGCATTTGTAATCGTATGTCTTTCTGCGCTTGTTATCTTCATTGTTAAAATGCCAGGCCTCAATTTGAACTGATTTACAATCGTGTATTTCTCCCGTAGCTAGGAATTATCCAAATGTTCCAATATGGATGCCGTTAAAATAGACTGGGCTCTCAGATTCAGTGAGGCTTGGTTGAATAAATGATGTTATGGTATTATTAATATTATGCATCCCATTCTTGCAACTGACCAGGTGGCATTTTCTCAAAATCAGAAGGTTTGAAATTGAAATCTCAATCAGGTGTTGATTCAGGCGATCATCTCCTGCATCATAAAAGTGAGTACTGTCGTTAACCAATGGAAAGATTGGACCCACCATAAGAACGTGGAATTTACACAACTGGTTCAAGGCTTCCAATGGAGATGAGTAGGGAGAACAGGGCTATGCCGGTCTCCGAGCTGAAAAGAGAAATCAATGGTACAACCAATTATAAATTACAGTGATATCAATTGATTTTAAAAGGATGATACCCTATCAGATATTGATTGGGAAACATTGTCAATGGTTTGCATGGAAACATTTGACATCTTTTTTTTGCCTTTCTATTTTCGTTCTTTCCACGAGCTCGGTTGATGAGAATGTTGGGATGTTAAGAATACAGACAATTGGAAGGAGAAATAAGGCCAGCTTTAGGTCCTTAGAGTGCACGACTTTATTCCTTAAATGTGTATCCTGGACATGCCCCTAAATTATGTTGCATTCTTCATGTTTGTGTGAATGTTGTTTATTGCCGTTCATTCCATTGGTCTGTGACAGAACATAATCCTGCTAAGCCTCGTGCAATCCTCAGCCTATGGGCAAGCTGGCAGAACAGCAAGCTTCGCCATTCTGTGACCGAGTTCTCATTTTAAAAAGACTGGAGGACATAGCGTAGTGTCTTAAAATGACATACATCTTATCTGGAGGTGAGCACAAAAAAGTATAACCCGTAAAAACAAAGTTTTTCACTATAAATCCTTTATATGCGTGGCGGCTAGAGTCCTCTCGTCCTCTGGCTTGAGATGGCTGCCACCTATGGGTCAGATGATTGTCTGCCAGCATTAAGCAATTGGTAATTTAACATTTAATTTCTTTTTCCTTAAACAGTGTAAAATTTTGGAAAAAAATTTCACGAAAATTAATTGTCACGCACAACGAGTCTGTGTGGAAAATGTCAGCTCGATTGGATCACGGGTGTGTTAAAAAACGACCGAAAGATTTGCACGGTCTTAAGCAAGCAAGCAAGCGAACTTAATATAAAGGATTTAAAAAAACCTCCTGCAGCAATGGTCCCTCATCGTCACTTTACAGTTGGCACTGAGCATTTGCATAGATCTCTCTGAATGAAAAAGTAATTTGGATCTCCTTTCCACGTCTCCTTCTGCTGCTCCTGCCCCACCCTGCTCGTCCGGTGAGTTTTGCACGGGAATTCATGAACCACTTTAGAGAAGCATTACTGTCAACTTTAGCCTTGGTAGGTGTGTGTGTGTGCTTGAGCTAAGTGGGGAGCAGTAATGTAGCAGTTAGCACGTTGCGTTAAGAACCCGGCCACCAGAGTTTGATTCCTGCTCAACCATCACCAAAGTGACGATTATTTGATCTGGTCCCGGGCCTCCCATAGGTCGACTCATCCTCAAATGCTCACTAACAGCATTTGCCCCAACAGTCTGTTAAGGCTGTACGGGAGATCTTTGTCTTTGTTTGAGCTAAATGGCTGCACGACACAGACGTGAACTCCATAAAAACTGCAGGAAAGGAAGCCTCTGCCTTTTTTATGATTTCAGGATCTGGCACGTTTGGAATATAATGTGGAATGATGGAACGGTAGACGTGAAGAAGATGAGGTTGTATCGTACGTGGAGTATCTGCGCAGAACTGGGTAGGCCGAGTGACCAAGAGAGGCGTTTGGTGGCATGCAGAGTGTGGTGGAAATGAGAGGAAGGACCAAAATCCAGATGGTGGGAAATTACAAGAGCCTATGGCTGGGATGAGTTTTGGTGTAGACGGTGCAACAACGACGGAAGGATCTGGTGGAAGAGTGGTGAGATGGGTTGAGAGTCAGCTGCCTTGGTGAAGGATTCACCTCTTGATCAACTTGCTTCGAAGCGTTTGTCCTGGTTCACTTTGTTAATGAGTGAGACATTTTGATTCTGCCCAGGTTGGGGCCCCTGGGCTGTTGTTTGCGCCAAAACCACAGGGAGAGGAAAAAAATATGCATCCTGTTCAGTTTCAGTTTGCATTTATTTGGTGTATAGCCCTGTGAGCCATTCGGCTCTTTAATTGGGTGCAACCGCAACAAACAAAAAACAAAAAATGAACAAGAAAAGATCTTAAAGTGACTATACGCAAACAGAAAAATCAAGGAAAAAACATCAAAATCTTCCAGAAAAAGCACCGTATACCAACGCTGCATGCAAAAATCCCAGTGGAATGCAAGTCCAACAACAACCACAAGACAACTTAGATGAAAGCCATCAGTTTCACTCCGTGCTACAACCAAACATGGCCAAACCAAAAAACGTTTCGAAATCACCAAAATAAAGCCATAAAAGCAATGTAATAGTGATCATCGGAACAGTGACCGAAATTTCACAATAAACGACATAAACAACATGTCCCACCAACCCTGCGTCCTGTTGGTGGGTTGCTCCGCAGCAACGGCACAATCTTTATGACAGGCCCTTTTGCACAAATCCTTTGTTGGTTGCACCACGTTGCTCGTCAGCACCGGCACCTGCCAGGAGACTGGTTGTGGAGCCAAGCCCTTTGGAGACGGCGGGAATTTGCCTTTATGCATGCACACGTTCAGCCACTTACACAAGAAAGCACTGCCACACAGCATCAGCCGCTCAAGTTTTTTGTTGTACGTATGTGTGCGTGCGTGTAAGTTCTGTAGATGTGTAGGTTTTTTGGGTCGTACTGGGATGGGTGGCCACTCAAGCACACGAGAGAGGCGTGGCAGGCAGGTGGGGCGGTGGGCAATGCAGCAACATCCATTGTTGTTCTGTACTTGGGACTGTGCGACGAGGGGAGGACCTCATCCAGTAGTGGTATAACTAAGCGTACTGTGCATGCATGTGGTTTTTTAACCTTTAACCCTTAATGTGGTCTTAAAGTGCACATCGCCTGGCACAAGCGCCGTGGTGACGTCACCACAACTTAGTGGCGAATGGCGGTTGTTGTTGTATTTAATCGGCTCATATTACCACGTGGTTAAACAAGCAATTCACTGTTGAGTTGAATCATGGCCCTTAAATAGTGATTATGCATTGAACTGTGAGGCCGGTGAATAGTTGTGGGTCTCCTTTACTAATTATCGCGCTCATTACATGCACATGAACACTTAAAAGTGCATAAACCGAGACAGCCAAATAAGCCAAAGCGTCTCCCATCTCAAACAAGCAATGGGGCAGTACTAACCCGCATTAATGGCCCAGAAATATTGCTGGAAATCCACATTCTAAGGGGCAGAGCCCAGTTTCTTTATATGGCAATCACTGTTGACTTCCTACATCGTGGTAGGGTACTTACTTTATCAACCTTGCAGGATATTTCACCACAATTTGGATGTGTGAACTTCCTTCTTGTGAGAAAAACTCCAACAGCAGTCAATCCAGCCAGATATATCTGTTCGTACCTAGATTGCTGTACGTACGACTGTATTTTCCACATTCGTACTATTCAGTTTCAACTTATTACACTCATTTTACTGTACATTGCATCTTATAATTCACCAATAGATGTTAAGGTGCGTGTCCCTGCAATTGCTTTCTCGACAGTCTTCGGCACCGCACGGGAGACGTTCATTATTCTCTGCAACTGTGATAGCACATTCGATGTTATGCCCCTTCGATAGAGCCGCAATGTGGCGGATCAAAGAGCCTCATGCGGCTTGGGTAGACGCCGGTTAGCCACCGCTGTCTGAGTGGAAGAGCCTCCACTAAGAGGTGGTTCGCGACACCCCCTAAAAGGGGTCTTTGGCCTACCCTTTCACGCTGGCCAGACAATCTTGGAAGATGTGGGGGCGGGCCCGTTTACACTGCTGGGTGCGCGAAGGCAGGAGGAATTTGTTTGTAGACTTGTTTATTTCTTTATTTCTCCTGAAAGAAATTCAGCTGGATAATTCTTGGAGATAGGGGGCACCTTTGTACTCAAGGGTGTTCGGGCAAACACATGGGGACACATGTACAGACGTTCATGCCACCTGCCCGTTGTTTCAACTGCCACATGACGACACGTGTACGCACGTTCATGCAACCTGCCCAGGAGATCAAATTGGCGACCTAGATTGCAAGTCCAGTGTGATAGCAGCCACTACCACAGCAGCAGCATCGCTCCGAACGCACGTACACATGCGTATATTTATATGTTGATGTGACTCGTTCACAAGCGTGCGTGCAATGTAATTGCGGCGTCAGTGTGTGAGTGATCAATGGTTGGATTATGCATTGCGAGAGAGTGATTTGAGTTGTATTAGCTGTGACGTGACGTGACTCTTAATGCCATTCAATTTAATCAGTGCAACAAGATGTTTAATGGCCAGATGTGGCATCGTTTTCAACAGCGGTGTTTTTCAACAGATCTGCGGGTGCAGCCTTCATCATAGAATTATACAATGCATTTCCCTCTAGATAACCAGTCCTTACTGAATTTATCATTTTTCTTCAATTACAGAATTTCTATTTTATTAGTAAATGAACTACCCATTGGATAAATTACTCAGTTGGGGTTGCGAATACCATTTTCTTGCCCTCATTAAAAAAAAACTGAAGTTTGTATCGTAATTTTACCACATCAATCAATGTTATCTGCAAAATCATCACCTAATGACATGATGTACATTTCATCTGTTTTGTGATATGAACCGACAGAAATGAGATCCTGTGTCTCCATCTGTGTTTTTTGTGCGAGTCATCTTTTTTTTTAAGAGCACGGTGTGAAAAATACATTAGTAATTATTTGTTCATGTCTCCACATGTCTCCCTGTCTAAACCCTCTCCTCAGAGGTTTAAAGCTGCCGGTGCTGCAACTGAAAATTTGGTGCTGTATTTTTTTTGTTGTTTACAATAATTACCTTTGCTTTGTGAGCTTTGTTAGTCTCTTCCTTGTAGTGCGATACAAAGGGTGGTCAAATCATTCAGTGAATGAGAAAAAAATAGAAATAACATCATACGTGAGGACACTCGTAATTAACATGACTCCTTCCCGCGATGAATCGAAATTTTACGAAACGGGACCAGAAGGACTAAGAGAAAACCCGTTCATGCAACTCCGTGGCGTCTTGTGTGCACACTTCAAATGCTCATCACTGGAATTTGACCGCTCTGTGTAACTCGATAGCTTTTTTTTGCTCTCTTTCAAAAATCTTTTCTGGTTGTAAATATGATCAGCATTTATGGTTGTAAAGTTTACGTTTTATTATAGAATGTTTAATTGCATCTGTGGTTTACACCATCGGACTAATTAAAAGTGTGTTTTATGGTGATCCTTTCAATTACCGCAGTATTTATGAATTTAAATATAAACTCAATAAATGTCTCATTCTGTGCGGTATATGATTTACTTATCTACATGTCTATTGTTAAATGTGTTTCTGTTATGCTGCACTTTTTTATTTCGCTGTGTTTCAAGTAATAATGCTTGTTTAGCTCTCAATGTTTAACCAAATGAAACATTACAGAGGATTATCTCAAATTGTGCATGGTACACATTTTTTTTGTCAATCTTGTACTGTACTTTCCATACCAGTTCATTTGCAGTGACTCAAATCTGGAGAATTATTAATTCACTTTTAATTCCTTCCCAGCTTCATGCAATCCCTATTTATTTTGAAATGACTGATTGATTAAGTCTCTGATTCGTTGAATTTAATGTCGTTATAACTCGATCACTGCATGTGTGCGTTTATATAAAGAGGACAAATTTATATGACGTCTTACAAAGGACCAGCCAAACTGAATATGAGATGCGGGAAATGTCAAATCAAACAATCGTGTCATTGAGCATTTTTCGGACCTTTAAAATATTACATTAGTTGTGTTTAAAAGCACAAGGCAGTCGAGGTTGTCACGAGGCTTTGTTTCACACAGTATATGTATAATCAGTGCAATCAGAATATCAAAACCAGGAACCTACACTGGTAAATCCCCCAATGTTTTTTGTTTGTTAGCGTGCAATAAGATCGCCGCACCTTCGCGTGTACTAGTTGATTACTTTTGGTTATTACGTTCATGTTTGTAAAATTACAACATCATTTTGAAACAGGTCAATGTTGGAAGCGATCGAAGTCGGCTGCTTCGGTTGATGTGGAAACATCAAGCAGCCAATGCATCGCAGTAAAGATTCATCAGCTGCTCACGTTTCTACCGAACACATGAATCTGAGTAAAGTTCATGGTAAAATTAATCAAGTAGTCGGATTACATAATTACAGTGCTTTGAAAATACCAAATATAGAATGATGTCACCTTGCTTCTGAAGGCTCACATAATCAGTGTATTCAGGGCGACTATTGAAAAGTAAGCCTTCCAGTGAGTGCGGCTTTGCAGAAGGGCACCCTTTGCGTTGTAAATTAATTTTAAAATTGAATCAAATTGGCCATCCATTTAGGCTTTCAAATAAACTTCCCACGTGAGTTGGCATCGACATCTCACTTAAATTAGCACTGCACTCCGTGCGTTTGCGAAATGGTTGCACCTTGGTGTGGCCTCTGCAGTGCTGTTGCCAAACATTGAAAAGATAATCCTTGTGTTCTGCAGAAACAAGCACACGTCTGCAGATTAAATTTTTTTTTATTTGTTTTTCAAATCAACATTGCATAAATTGTTAGTGTAACATTTTAAAGAGAACTGAAAATTGTGAACAAATCAAGAGGTAGTGCTCACATATTGTTGGAATTCCCAAAGCCAGCGGCGGAAACTGGACATTCCCATGACGAGGGCCAGTTTATTCGTGGGCCTTTTCCGCAAAGTTGGCACCTCCTTTTTCTTAACCCTGGCGAGGGGAAAATTCGAGTCAGTCTTCCAATGGGATTTGAACTCAGCCTTCTCATTGAGTCAATCTCACCACTGTGCCACGGGTCATGACCACCGCAACCCAACTCAAAGCGCCTCCACTTTCGGAGAAACCACTTGTGCCATTGGTGACTCTGAGCCAGCGGTGGTGGTGTTCGTTTCGCTAATCACTTCGGTGATTAAAACATTAATAATCGGAAAGCTACATCGGTAAAATAGTCTACTTGCCCCATTATCTCTACCCTTATTAAGGGCCATTGCCCAAAACGTTTAGTTATCCGGCTGCTGTTGATCATGATAGTGGGGCGTTGGACTCGCGTTAAGCCGTATGTGGTTGGAACTTTTACCTGTCTAATGCGAGCTCTGCGCTGCTTCTTCTTCTCCCCTTGCAGTGGTACATGGTAACCATCGTTCACGTGTACAACCGCTGGCGGAACAGCGAGATCCGCTGCTACGTCAATGGGCAGCTCGTCTCCTACGGAGACATGGCTTGGCACGTCAACGCCAACGACGTGAGTCTCCGGCACCCTCTCGCGTCGCTTGAGATAATGTTTTGTACCATCACTCTCCACCCTGTTTCCGGGCTGCGCCACGTGTCGTTTGGCTCAAATGTCCGACGTTTCGCGTCACGTGTTGGGAGCTTCGCTGGGGAATTGAGTTGCAAAAGCTCTCCCGGCACATGGAACAAAACGTCGGACATCGTTCCCGAACTACATGCGGTACAACTGGAAAACACATCGCAGAGTTCTACAGCGGCACAATCGCGAAATCCTACGCAGTAGAATTTACGTGAGCTTTATACCTTTAGGCAAAGCCATGGGCCTCGCTCAGGCATCCCATTAGCACGGATGGCTACGTACGGTGCGAAAGAAGTTCAACGTACATACAGGCCTCTAACCTAGTTGGCAAAAAACTATGACCAACTCAAAAAGTCAAAGATGAAAGCAGTCTTCCTGTACAAATGAGCAATGAACAAAACTGAGCCAGTGGTGATAATTAAACAGTGGGGGGGGGGGGATGGACTCTCCTCAGATCAATTATTGTTGACTTCCTGCAAAGCGATAATTATATGATTGACCTCAGAGTGGGGATGGGATGGTTTGAACTTGCAAACCTCGAATTGCAAGTCAAGTGGTCCAACCACACAATGGTCTTGCCAGACATTGGGAAAATTATACTAAAATTATTGAAGCTATTTAAAGTGTCTGGATTTCTAAAAGGTTGCCCATTCATACAACAGTTGGGAATTAACTTAGCCCATCTTCCCATTAGGTTCATGAAGGTGAGTAACCCTTGTGGGTAGTTTTATGTCACCTTTTTGTTGACGCTGGTGCCACGATAGCCTTGTGGAATTACTTCCGCTGGCTCGGGGCCAGTGGCGTCACTAGGGGGAGGGGGGGCCGCACCGGGTGACACCATCAGAAGGGGTGACACCAAAATGACTGTCTATACAATTTTTGTGCAGTGTTTCAACAGAAATGTTTTTTTTATATATAAAAAAATATCCCTGTAGTAATAACAACAGAAATTTTTTTCGTAAGTCCAGCTTACATGTACTGTATCAATATACCTACAGGGCTAAAACTCTATGCTAATTTTATTTTTGAACCTTCTAATGCGGTCAGAGGTGTCATTATTAACCAATTACAATAACGCTTCAAATCACGTGGTTTCGTCTGCACGCGCTACAAATACGCGCTGGTCGTGTTTTTATAGTCGCTGATTTTGTCAAATTTTTTTATGTTTTAGCTACAATATTGTGGTAATTAGTATTTGTTAACATATATGAATAACTTTTTTGAGAATGAAGTAGCAATTAAAGGAAAAGGAGAAAAATCTAAAAAGGCTTCCGTTCCATTACTAATAATGTTGTAACTAGTAATGTTTTAATTCAATGTAGAAAGATTTTACAAAACAATGTTGTTGGTATTCATATAATCTAAGAAATATTACATTTAAGCAATTTACAACTATATCACGTATTATTCTATGATTAAAATTATTTACAACTCAAGGACAATGCACCATCAGAGTATGAGAGCTCGGGGCAAGCATCTACACTATGGGGACCTCATTTGCCAGTAAAAATATGATAATTGGTTCTTTACCCTTCTATCTGGCAACAAAACTGACACCTTTTTGCAAGGAGTCATGTTTGCATAGACCGCAATACCTGCAGTCATAATACAAACAAAAGAACATAACTCTGATAATGTGCACTGTCCTTGAAGTTGATTGGTCCACACCCGAGACAGCTTTCCTTCGAGCCTAGTCTCATATGGGTTGGACCAGATGACGCCAAAAGGCGCACAACTCAAGGACAATGCACCATCAGAGTATGAGAGCTCGGGCAAGCATCTACACTATGGGGACCTCATTTGCCAGTAAAAATATGATAATTGGTTCTTTACCCTTCTATCTGGCAACAAAACTGACACCTTTTTGCAAGGAGTCATGTTTGCATAGACCGCAATACCTGCAGTCATAATACAAACAAAAGAACATAACTCTGATAATGTGCACTGTCCTTGAAGTTGATTGGTCCACACCCGAGACAGCTTTCCTTCGAGCCTAGTCTCATATGGGTTGGACCAGATGACGCCAAAAGGCGCACAACTCAAGGACAATGCACCATCAGAGTATGAGAGCTCGGGGCAAGCATCTACACTATGGGGACCTCATTTGCCAGTAAAAATATGATAATTGGTTCTTTACCCTTCTATCTGGCAACAAAACTGACACCTTTTTGCAAGGAGTCATGTTTGCATAGACCGCAATACCTGCAGTCATAATACAAACAAAAGAACATAACTCTGATAATGTGCACTGTCCTTGAAGTTGATTGGTCCACACCCGAGACAGCTTTCCTTCGAGCCTAGTCTCATATGGGTTGGACCAGATGACGCCAAAAGGCGCACAACTCAAGGACAATGCACCATCAGAGTATGAGAGCTCGGGGCAAGCATCTACACTATGGGGACCTCATTTGCCAGTAAAAATATGATAATTGGTTCTTTACCCTTCTATCTGGCAACAAAACTGACACCTTTTTGCAAGGAGTCATGTTTGCATAGACCGCAATACCTGCAGTCATAATACAAACAAAAGAACATAACTCTGATAATGTGCACTGTCCTTGAAGTTGATTGGTCCACACCCGAGACAGCTTTCCTTCGAGCCTAGTCTCATATGGGTTGGACCAGATGACGCCAAAAGGCGCACAACTCAAGGACAATGCACCATCAGAGTATGAGAGCTCGGGGCAAGCATCTACACTATGGGGACCTCATTTGCCAGTAAAAATATGATAATTGGTTCTTTACCCTTCTATCTGGCAACAAAACTGACACCTTTTTGCAAGGAGTCATGTTTGCATAGACCGCAATACCTGCAGTCATAATACAAACAAAAGAACATAACTCTGATAATGTGCACTGTCCTTGAAGTTGATTGGTCCACACCCGAGACAGCTTTCCTTCGAGCCTAGTCTCATATGGGTTGGACCAGATGACGCCAAAAGGCGCACAACTCAAGGACAATGCACCATCAGAGTATGAGAGCTCGGGGCAAGCATCTACACTATGGGGACCTCATTTGCCAGTAAAAATATGATAATTGGTTCTTTACCCTTCTATCTGGCAACAAAACTGACACCTTTTTGCAAGGAGTCATGTTTGCATAGACCGCAATACCTGCAGTCATAATACAAACAAAAGAACATAACTCTGATAATGTGCACTGTCCTTGAAGTTGATTGGTCCACACCCGAGACAGCTTTCCTTCGAGCCTAGTCTCATATGGGTTGGACCAGATGACGCCAAAAGGCGCACAACTCAAGGACAATGCACCATCAGAGTATGAGAGCTCGGGGCAAGCATCTACACTATGGGGACCTCATTTGCCAGTAAAAATATGATAATTGGTTCTTTACCCTTCTATCTGGCAACAAAACTGACACCTTTTTGCAAGGAGTCATGTTTGCATAGACCGCAATACCTGCAGTCATAATACAAACAAAAGAACATAACTCTGATAATGTGCACTGTCCTTGAAGTTGATTGGTCCACACCCGAGACAGCTTTCCTTCGAGCCTAGTCTCATATGGGTTGGACCAGATGACGCCAAAAGGCGCACAACTCAAGGACAATGCACCATCAGAGTATGAGAGCTCGGGGCAGATAGAAGGGTAAAGAACCAAATATCATATTTTTACTGGCAAATGAGGTCCCCATAGTGTAGATGCTTGCCCCGAGCTCTCATACTCTGATGGTGCATTGTCCTTGAGTTGTGCGCCTTTTGGCGTCATCTGGTCCAACCCATATGAGACTAGGCTCGAAGGAAAGCTGTCTCGGGTGTGGACCAATCAACTTCAAGGACAGTGCACATTATCAGAGTTATGTTCTTTTGTTTGTATTATGACTGCAGGTATTGCGGTCTATGCAAACATGACTCCTTGCAAAAAGGTGTCAGTTTTGTT
>NW_024705179.1:38226-64669 GCF_018977255.1 Callorhinchus milii
CTCCCATCAACTTTCCATGTAGACTTTGCGAGGGTGGGTGCGTTGCCGAAGAATAGTATCAAACCGTCAGTGGGGGGCAGGTATTCAAAGAGTCGCGGTGGGAAAAGCTCGTGTCCAGAGAATCGTCGCCAATTACGACAGACTAGCGCATGTGAATTTCGGAAAAATGAAGACGGCCTGTGAGATAATCAGGTACATATACTGGTTCAGAAGTTTTTTCTATGTTTAACATAGCATTCCGACAGAAGTGGAAGCGAAGGACCCATAGTCATAGTTAGCAATTTCCTGCAACACGACACTCTTAGAAACGGAGCGTTATTCTTCGCCATCCGGACGTGTGTATGGTATCACGGGCGTACTCTGTCCGGCTAAGTGGCTAAGTGCATTACTTCATACGGGAACAACCTCTTCCAAAAGCGGGGACTCGATGCGCAAGATAAGCTTAAACTGTGCTTAACAGTACTAATCGGCGCGGCTATTTTTCTCCAGGCCTAAGCAGTACGGTGAGGGCGAAAAAGGCTTAACGAGAAAGAGTAGGGTCAAGGTGAGTTGATAGGGTTCCAGGGGAAATGGGGACCGCACTGAAAACGTACCCCAAGGAACTGGGTCGGTCTTTTTCCACACTGAAACTCGTTTGTGGAAGGCGGACAGGCCTCCGCTGGGTAACGGATTGGAACATGTCGAGCCTGTCGTAATTAGGATACCCTTCCAGTAGCTACAATGGCTTGCCCGTCACGTTCTAAAATATACAAGTAAGAAGTTGCTATACCACGGTGGCGTCTGCTCGGGTTTACGATCAATAATCCACCGATATAAGGATGCTGCATCTATCCTGGCGCCAGTTTTGCTACACGGGCGAAATCGTATACTTCGTTTCGTTTCGTCGTGCGCTCATAGTTCGCACGTCATTATTTTGCAAAGGGGATCAGGTTCCAGTACAATGTGAGCAAACTCCTAATCTGCACCTCTCCGCCGCACGTCAATGTTACATCGGGAGCTGCTATTAGAGGGATACCTATTTCTCGACGGTTAAAATGCCCCGGCCCATGAGATGCTTTGCAGGTTGTAGGGTCAAAAGCTTTTTCATGTCTACTCTAAGATTGGCTACCGAGGTTAACGATAGGAAATCACGGAAAGGGCGGTCCTTTTCATAAGGACCGGATTGTCACTAGGGACAGTGATCCTCCCCCCTTATTCAAGAGGCACCTATTTCATGAAGATAGAAGAATCCATTAACTATGACGAAATAAATCGCGTCGAAGACAGTCAATCCTTATTACGGACTGGCCGGAGGGCAAAACGTTCCTCGGAAGGTGGATTAGTCCACCGCAACGAGCGACGCAGGTTGGCAACCTTGCCGTCTCCAATGGTGGCCGCTCCGGCAACCGGAGTCGGATCCGACGGCATCAGCGATGCCCTCCACTAGCCTCGTTAATGCCTAAGAGTATGCCAAATTATTCATGCTAGTCGGCGCACTCTTTTTTACATGTATTGCGCCGGGAGCCAGGACGGCACCGTCCTAAGGAACCCTCCTTTTTTTATGAAAAAGTGCTGCACGTTAGTGTTGCGATGCGGAGCGTACTATACGAGGGCGAAACACGCCACAGGTGCTAGTTACTTGAACGATTGGTTAAGGCACAGGCCGGGCGAAAAATCGGGAAGCTCACAGAATGAAGTCATCGAAGTAGCAATCGTCCTGACGTTGTTGCGCTCTATGATCGCACACCAGAAAGCCTGCCTAAAATTTGTGGAAGAAGGATTTGTGTTGCGGTCTGGGTAGCGTGCTAAGTCACTATAGTAAAGGAGCGCCAATCGTGGCGTTCCTTCTCCTGCACCCCCCGAAATCTGAATCGACATAACGTTGCAGGATTGCCCCTGGTCCACTCCAAGCTCAGCCTGCTTGGGTTCTGTTTAACAGAGTAATTTCAGATACTGAACTACGACTGTGGACTTGTGCTCAGAACAAAAACGAGCGCGGCGAGATATGGAATTGTGGGCAATCATTCGTTCATGTGATCCGTAGTGCCGCAGCTAGTTTTGGCCTTAATGGGAAAGGACCAGGGGTTATTACCTACCGGGTGTGGGTTGCGACCCTCCAGTCGGACGCTTCTCATGTAGGTTATCACGTCCTGCGGCATCCTTTTGATAGACTATGAGGTGTAGTAGGGCATCTTTCTACCTCTGATTAGAGGTTGGTGGTGTGATGCTGGCTCTGCTGCAAGCTAAAAGATTCATAGCACCCCGCCCAACGCCTTTGTCATTTCGCTGGGCTCAACAGGTCAAAACGTTGGAGAGAGGTTAAAATTTTGCACGTGAGTGACGGAACACCTACTGTGAAGTGGCAGGCCCGCATCAAGCATGTGAGTCTAGGGGTGGCATTGCAACATACTTCCACCACGAAAATCGGGCCACAATTATCCTACGCCAGCCTTGGGCTACCGACCTCACCGTGAAAGAGATAGGTTTAAGTACTCTAGAGTCCATTGGCTACAGGTGTAAAGGTGGTTTACGTTTTGGGAGACAATTCACTTGGATCACGAGCCGCGGGTTGAGGCGGAGCCGTCTAGAGGATCTAAAGCGTGCAGGACACTCTCTGGACTAAAGGCTCCCGCATTGAAGGATTCGGCCATAGATCCTGGTCCGACGTCTCATCATGTTGGTGAGGCGTTCTATTGATATGATTTGGGGGTTTCGCGATTCCGCTACGCTCGGTTCGCCTTATAACCATATAGTACAGCTGCTTGGACCCATCGTGTCCTCATTGCAAGTCAAAGTCAGTAGACAGGAATTCCTCGACTTCCACTCTTGCAGTCGCAAAACGCGATGTACCAGAACGTACGCAAATCCTATAGTTGAAGCGTTTAGTATTTGACCGAGCTATCTTTAATCCCGCCTAGTTTGGCATGTCACTGGTTTAGCTCCTCTTTAGTGCGAATTCGCCGAGAAGTCGAATTAATCCGTCAGGGGCCGGATAACCGGAACAAATCGGAAAAGCGTCCGCAGGCTCCTAATTCATGACATTTATGCTGCAAGTCTACCTTAGGTCTAGTTTCATGAGGTATTCATTATTCGTCACTAGCTGTAAAGGCGCGCAGGAAGTAGAGCAGTCGGAATGGAGATAGATCTTTAAAACGGTGGAGTCCCCGAGACATTTGTCTAGGTGACTTGTTGCCAGTTCTTGAGTAGAAACCGATCGTGGATGATCCCCATATGGAAGCGCCCGTAAAGCCCAACATAGAAAACAATGCTCTCGCTCGAAAAGTACGGTGGTAAGAGCTGAGAAGGTGCGTATGCTGAGTGATAGTCGAAACATAGTGCGACATCTCAAGGCGGGCAACGTACTCGCCCAGTGAGGCGCAAACAACAGCTCTATTACAGTGAGACTAAGTCGCCCTGTTAGAGTGTGAGTCAAAGAAAACAACAAGCTCCCGGCTTGAGTACATCCATTGCGACCTGTCACGCCGTGCAGATAAGACAAATAGGTGGTGGCCGTATGTCATTCCCTGTGATGACCAGGATTCTCGTACCAAGATTTTGTATGTCGCGAACTTCGTACCGTTACGGAGACGATCTGCTTCCAAATAGCGCCATTGAATTCCCGCAGTACATCTTCGGTTAAAAGACTATACGAGAAAATGGCGTCGACTACCGCTATAGTCCAGGACAGGGGCTCGCCCCATTTTATACGCGGAGAGACGCTGTCACGTGGAATTCCCGATGCACATGACGTTCCGCATCTCGTTAGCATATGGAAACTTAGAGGGACCTTCAGCTTACCAATGAACGGTGCGAGTTTTGTTACTCTAAGATGACACAACAGACGTTTCTTAACCAGAAGGACGCAGCGAGATCCCAAAGGTGTGAAACTCGGCGGAGATAAGACACGGGTCTCCGTACCGGGTGATCGGGTTGGCACAGCGGGTCTTGTTCCTATAGGCGTAGTAGTAAGGCTTGCCTTAAAAAGCAAAAGCTGGCCATTGTTAGAGAATCCTCGTTATGGTCCCAGACTGATATCATAACAGCCCTAAGGATATGAGTGCTCAACGACATAAAAAAATTACATGGCCAAGATATACCGGATCTGTATAATCCACTCACATTGTCGCTTGTTCCGCGAATCCATCTACTCGACATAATATTCAGGGATAATAGTAGCACCTACCAAAAATCCTGGTAAGGTAATGAATGGTCAAAGCTGTTCGCACAATATCTGTGTACATGAACCGAGTCCACAATCACCAGGTAGCCATACTAGTTTAATACGCAAGTACGGGACAACCGATCCGTTATTCTACGGCAACTACATTGAAAAAATGATGAGGTAGTTATAGTTGCATCTCGCTCATTAGACCATGCCGACGCATACCCCTGAACAACACTAGGTTGACAGAGCGCGACTTGTCTTAGGTAATGAATCTTATTCTTGACTAAATACCGTAGAAGGTACATAGCTTTATAGGTTTTTACATGGGGGCAGTCCGCACCGGGGAGTACCCTTTCTTGTCAGTCAGTGAATACCATATCGACGGCTGGGACCATAACCCTTCCGGGAAACGTCTCGATCTTACTTAAGGGCAGCTCTCAGTAGGGTGTTACACCATTCAGGAGTGATAAAAGACTTTTGCATAGCGGTTTATTCTCTATATGTCCCGCGGTGTCGGCACCGCGCAAGAGTTGCTTCGGTACTGACATACATCAGCGGTGCACTCGTACAGTCACAGTAAACCGGTGCAGAAGCCGCTCGGAGCTCTCAGTACGCCCTCCCAACTCAGGTCATCAGCATCTTTCGGAGTAGAAACCGGTCTTACAAACCCGGCTTATTCATAAGAGTTGCACCTATGATGACTATCACTGTACAGAAAATCGATAAGCGTAGCCGGAACGTTACGGGGCGGCATTTCTGAGGGTTGGTTTATGGGGACAACGGCATAGTAATTGGTCAAGGGCTGTGAATTGGTTCATTCCAATGTATTCAAGACACATTTTCACGCGGAGGCCTGTTCACCTGCAGCATTGTTTGACAACCGGGATCCTGCATCCAACGGACGTCTCATTTTGGTCCTTTGTAAGCCAAAGGGAATCCCCCCATTAGTATTTGAAGAACAGGAAAATCTTTGTTGCGCACTCCGGGAGCTAGCCGATCGTCGCTCAACAGTCTGACATCTCAAGTACTAACACGGTGGATTGCGGGTAACCCTAACGGCTGGACTGGTGGTATCTTGTGATGTATCCTAGTAGTCCCGTAAACCCCGAGACGAATGGAGAGACTGCAGTGGGTCATTGATCAGGCGCGCGTCGATTTGACCGTAGAAGCGTGTGATAAAGTTTGAGACGACGGCTGCGCCCCCAAAAAACTTTAGTCGCCGCGTTACCGTTTAATGACCAAATCACTGCAGGACAACCAGAGCTGTCCGGGGGCGATATGCAGACTTTGTTAGGCTCTAACTCACACATGTTTATGCGGGGCGATGTTTACGAGAGCAGATGTTTTCGGTCGTTATTAAAAGCACTAGGTAACTATGTCAGGTTGCGGGTATGCGCGTCCGTGGGCTGCGGACTCACCCGGCGCGGGTGGGCCCTTAGGATGCGAACCTTGAAGTACAGAGCAACATTGTGACTTTGCCATCCGCCGGCTGACGGGTATCTTGATTGAGCGCAAGCGTGCTTTCCAACATATATGTGAGTGTAAAGCAAGTGTCTGTCTCAGACCCCCCGGTTCAAGAGAGCTTTGGCCTCGAGTAGAGAAGACATGGTTCCCGGCTCTTGGTAGTCCCTCTTAGGCTGTGTGGTTGGAACGTATGATGGGTAGGAAGAGGCTACGCCGGGTAACTGGAAATGATATATCAGGCCAATTGGAGTTAGGAGATCTAGGGCTAGAGTTTTTTTTTCGAGGGCCTGCAGGCGGTTACTAAAAAAGCAGTTATGAAAGACCAGGCGAATACTTTAGAGACCAGAATGTGTGGTGCAGTCTAGAGTACATGATGACTACCCATAACGGACCTACACCGTAACCCGAGGCACGTTGGCAGTCGGGTTGAGCCATGCTGTGCTTGCGAGCCATATGAGCCAGTACCCCTTGCACCAGGAACATTAGGTCAGATGAATACAATAGCCATAGGCTTACATACCCCCGGAAGTCTTCCGACATGTCGGGCTTAGGTTGTTGTGGGAAATGTGAACTTGCGTGCATCAGGCATTATGGTTCCGGATCGCATCTCTAGATCTTAATCCTGTAGTAGGGAAGATAAAGCCGGCCTCCAGGACCTGTTCAGGTGATCACGGGGCCAGCTGCATTTAAACGTAAAGTCGGTGCGCTGATCGCACTGAGGTGAATTGATGACTAGTCCATAGCGCGATCCACAGCCTAGTCCCCCTCACGATTATGGCAGCTACACTTCTGTCAGGGGGGTTAGACGCAAGAGTGGCAACACAGACACCGCACGGGTGCAACAAGACTACCTGTCGATCTTTCTGGTACCCGCTCGATCGTGAGGCCCCTCCATTGTGTCCCAACCTCGAGATTACTGCCTGGCATGGCCCCTCAAGGTAAGGAGGAGACCTTGAATCCGATGCAGAAAATATAATCCAAGACTTCTCCAGTTCTCACTTTAACATAGTAACCAGGGAATTAGGCATTGTGTGCTTTTTCAGGATCTAGCTCCGGACAATCGCATCAGAAAATGATTATTGGAGTGTGCAACAGATCACGTATCAATCGGCCACGCATAACAGAATGCGCACCTACCACTGGCCTCTCGCTTCTCAGGACGCGCCTTTGGGAGAGTCGAATTGATGCTCGTGCCACAATGGAAGGCCTACGGCTTAAGGGTACATGTTTAAGGTAGATAAACAGCATAGGACAATCTCGTCTCGGAAGTGTGGGGTCGCCAGCTACTGTTACCTGGCCACGATACCACACAACTCGTGGATAATATGTCTGAGAGGAATAGTACAACAGTATCAGGTAGCCTTTGGGTAAGGTGCAGTGCAACTCTCTCATTCTAGTTGGAGTTTAGAGGGACGCATCCTACTTGGTAAATCGCGACTGCTGCTTGAACTAAGCTTCGGCCCTCTCAGCGTCATGGCTCAGCCTTGATCCCAGGCCACGAGTCAATTCGGGGACGCGATCCGACGCGGGACGTTACGGGCCCAAGACCTGGTCACCTTGGAGTGGGACTTACCGATTCACTTAGGGTGCTAATAAAGTAAAAAGCGAAAGTTACGGCATCTAGTAGGGACGGTGAACCACTCTTAAGAGACTAACTGGGTTTGTGGCTTAACTAATTCTGTCTAGACGGTCCCTTGGATCAGGCATCATCATGTCTCGAGTGGCGCTGCGTAATGTCCGGACGTACGTTCAAACGGCGCGAAACAAGCAGCGTTCTTGGTCCTCCCTTCTTGTAGGTTAGCTCAGGATATACTGCGGGTTAAATTTTTGGTATTTTACTGCTTCACGGGACTTGTTGTTTACCGTTGGGGGCGGGCTATTACCAGGTAGAATACATTTTAAATACACCATGCAATCGGGCTGCACAGTCAGAGGAGCGTGCGCTAAACGGGGGCCGCATTACGAAGGCACCGGAACAGTCGGTCGACTCGGACCAGGTCATGATTGTGTGATGTTTCATTTGTCAGTTGCGTTACGAAAATCTTACCACCCCCATACTCGACTAGTTCATTGATGACAATGTAGGTCATGAAACTTTAAGAATGCAACAAGGCGACATCATGAGGCGACTTTAGGGATGAATCTTGGGCTGGAACGCCGCAACGGTGGGGAGAGCGTGCCCATGCAAGAAATGACGCGTGGTGCTGTTGAATCGTTATCAGTAACCGGCAGTAAGGCCACATTAACACGACAACAAGACACGACGAGTAATTACTGATCCGCCTACTGCTCTATCCCGGTGACCATTTTTACATGGGTGGTCGAGGGAAAACTTGCCGTGTATTTACGGACCACGAAACTTCTTCACTTGGGACACTATCGCTTCCTGACATGCCTCTTTCTGACCGCTACAACCCTTACAAGCGGCTAACGTGCGGGCTTTGCCGCCCCTGAGATAGGGGTTTTACTAAGCACTAGAAAATGACGTTATACTAAGGGTGAAACCCGGCAATTCAACGTCATGTATACAACTTTTACCTTGAGGAATTAGCGGGAGTATGGCCTTTTTCAGATCGACGTCTAATAGTGAAATTACTGTCAATGCGGGTGGCCCGGCAGCGACTATGCCCTATCGGTCTACACCCCTAGACCAGTCATATAGTAATGTGGCATATGTGGGGTATTCATTTCCACTGTTGCGCAGCTAGGCTCGTTATCTCCACCGGCCTCGGGTCGTAAGACTTCCCTCGGGAGTTACTCGGGCGAGCGTGCGTGTTTTTATCGAGGCCATACGATTGGTACCTAGGGTGGGATCCCTCTAGTCACCAAAGGACGATCGGGTGTGATACAGGGGGGCATCAGGCTTGGTCGTGCACACTGGAGCCGGGTCTACGGCGAATGTCAGTATGTGCTTAGTTGAACATACGTAACAATCGAATTTAATGACACTTACGAGAACCAAAGGCAATGTACCCGGCGTAACACGAAATAAACATGATTCTTTCGGGCTGCCGCACCGGCAAATTGGATTGACAGTATTAGTCCTTACAATAATTATTAAATCTATATTGAAAGGCGTAGGTAATTTTGCGAAATCTGAATCCTTATCTGTCTCGATATCTCACGCGTTGTTGAAGTTCTTGCCCCACTCTGATTCTGACAGGTTTTCACGGAATCAACTAAATGCCCAATCGACCACGCTCTATACTTAGTACGGAAACGATTGTTATCTCGTACAGGGGAAAGACAACTGTCCATCTTTATGAGTAGACGACCCGCCAGTCCGAATAATGTCCCACTAGATGGTATGGACGTCAGACACCATCGAGCATTGAGATTGGTTCTGTAGCACACCTAACTGTAGGTCCGCACTGCATCCGTGAGGTATCTATTCAACTGCCTCTATCCTGTGCGTAGGGGCATGTACTCCGAAGAGTATCGTTGGCAGAGCGGGGGTGGCTCTCTAACTCTTCTGTGAATCCCGACAATGGAACCTTAACGCGACGGTGATCCGATTCAACTTACGATTCCTCTTGACTGCATCTGATAGGGCGATTCCTAAACCTTTTCGCCCACACAGGACCCTCTTCCGCTAAGATTCGAAGGTTGGTGAAGTTAAATTGCGGTGCGCTGTTGATGTTATCCATGTGCGAGATGTTTACAACCGAGTCGGATTCATGGACTTCGGTAGGAGATATCCATGGCGGACGAGGTCTGATCTGGTTTTGGGCTAGCCTCTGCGGCCATCGAGAAAGCGTTGACTGATTATGCTAAGCTCGATTCTCACTAGATGTGACCGGGATCTGGATATGAGTGTGGATTCTCAAAATCATTGAGATTGAGGATCACGGACATCTCCACATGACAAATTGATACCTAAAGCCTACGCGCTCTAATAAGCAAGGGTGACCGGGCGGGTCATTATGTTAGAAGTGTACTAGTGATGCACTGTCGTAACTCTCGCGATTCGACATGTTGTTAGGCTCAGGAGTTTCCTACCTGTTCAGGTCGGTGGCGCGACGCTAGTTGAGTATTTCTCAATGTTTCCCTTAGTGAACAGGGAGTTTTTCTAGTTAGGCGAATAACTCAGCCGTTGTACAAACGTGGCCTTGTCGCAGTCCGGCGGATTCGAACGTACGCTAGGTCAGATCGAGCACTCACATGATTTTTGGCCTTAAGGTGCTCAACAGCTGCGATGACAGTGCTCACATATTATTGTAACCATCAAGGCGTGTATGGTAGCACGGAAGACGGGCCGGTTTTCTGTGGTGCAGACATTGATGCGCCATTCCATCGTTTGTCCAGAGGATTAGGGCGCCAAATACGGCGACCCGGTTGTGCGCTCCTGTGATGACAACAGTAGAAAATAGTTTCAAGGAGCGTAAGGTATGTACGGTGCAAACCTGCCAGGAAAGATTGAGCTGTCTGGCCTCCAGAGCTGCTGCGGATTTAACCAGAAATCCATGGACGGTTAGCATGCGCGAATCCCTCACCAAATTGGAGTCGCATTTTATCCCTTCTCTGCTTTCTTTCCGGGGTGTCTCAAGTTGGTTGCTCCATGATTACCGCGATGTGAAGTGGCCCTAGAGGCCAGTAAGTGCACACAATTGTCAAAGAACCTGTCTATAGCCAGTACACTCGAAGATGTCGAGGAGACATATCTCCTTCAGGTTTCCAAAGTAAGTTGGTAAGAACGGATCGAGCCCTTTCGGCGTGAATGTGCCCTGATACAGCTACGCTCCGCTTTCTGTGATACTCGGTCTCAGATTTGGGTGATCCACCGCTACCCCGACGGCCACGTCCTTAGAAGTGATTCAAGGTAACAGCTTAGGCCCAGCAGCTTTTAAGTAATAGTTGCTATCGGTGGAGGGACGTTTATTTTAGAGCCCGACACGCCGCCGGGGATAGGAGACCCCATTGCTGGACATGTCAGATACAACGGCACCATTAGGCTATGTGTCTCATCTCGACACATTACAGGCGCTACTGGACAGTGGTCCGCAGCGCTTCAACCGTCCTTAATTGCGAAAACTCCGCACATATTCGAACTCAAGTGCTCTCCGTCAAAGCTAAAAAATTCACATTGAGTCTGACTAAGTCGGCTGCTCGATGTCCTGGTAGCCAGGAAACGAAACTGACGACACGATAATGACCCATTGGGGGTGCATTGAGCCGACCCCTTACGGGGCCTGGTGAGTTATGAAGACAACAGACCGAGATCGCAGCTACGAAATGATGTTAGCGTGCCGAGCATGGTGCCGCAAGGGGTATTCCTGCCTTGAGGGGATCCTCACATGCTGGTCCTGCGGCGAATTCTTAGGAGGCCACAGTCCCGTATGATGAGCAGAAGCACACGGACTCGCATATGCACGAGGGCCACTTCTACATTGGAATTTCCTTAGACAGGGGTGAGGCTAAACTAGGGGTGAAAGCAAAAGACTGAGCCGCCCAGGCTGTTGTGCTACGGGTTCGACCGACTTAAGCGCCTCAATTCTGTAGAATGGTCCGCAGGAGCCACCCCGGCGCGCTGGGTCTCCCAAGTGACTACCCATCCGCTGGGCAACGTTTTAGCAATAAGACTGCAAAGCCACCTAAAAATTAGAGCAGATGTACTGAGCACTCTGACTCAGGATCCCCATACACCAGTGTTGTATAATCCCGGAGGTCCGAATAATGTACTCATGTAGATCGATTTGACCAAGTTTATGACCAGATATGCGGGATTAGAAGGATATGGCGATGGAGGGATTACGATAGGCGCGAAGCACGAAGAGACAGCAACACATAATAATTGACTCCGCCGCAAAGCCTGCTGCAGAAGAGCCTCCCTATCGCTTGAACGCACGTTATGATCGCTAATATACATGGTCAAACTTGGTCGCTTTGCACAATCGGACACATGAAGGGAAGTAGATGACAGGCCCGAGTCCGTCGCCTCAAGCAAGTTATGCAAACCCAACCAGATATAAAGGGACGAGTTCTACAGACGACTCATGGAGCATGGCGCTGAACTTCGTCAGGTCAAGTCAGCGAACCCCTCTGGACGCTCCTCTTGATAGGACCAGGGCTATGGTAACGTTCTCGCAGACTTCGATGTCCGAACCGCTACGATTGGGAGACGGAAATTTTAATAAGGCAACCAGGAGCTTATCCTTCTCCGAGGACAGAATCTTACTCCTCGGGACCGGAACGTCACTGCGAACAGCAATAGGGATCCAATTGGGCTAACTTGATCCAGCCTCGGGTTTCGCGCATACTATCTAAACCCGGCTACTAAAATCATAATCGTTCTAGGCTGTTAGACCGCACTTTGTAGGAATGGTGCTAACGATTTCCCGCAACCCCGTGAAACCTAATCATTCCTGTAGATCGCAGGTTCACGCAACGTAGGCCTACATAGGTATCGCGCGCTAACGGCAACTTAGGGGGAATGCATCTGGAAGGGAGCGACTAGTTTAGGCATTGGAAAGTAAGGACGGTATCAGACCTGGCTAGTCGCTGACGACCGCGGAATACTAAACGTGGCGATTGTATCGGCAAATAATGTAGAATGGCCTTGATTCGGCAGAATCTGCATCAATCATACCTCGCACAGACGCCGCGGTTCGTACGTACGCGGAGGCTTTAACACCGGGCAAGCTAGCACCGGACTGGTACCGAATCTGTATAGATCCATATGAGTGATAGTTTACTGCGCGTCATACTTCGTGGTATCTCAGTTCTCAAGAGACCCAGATAAGTAGAACGGGAACGATACCACTACTATACTATAGCTGTATTAATTGATCTCAGAGGTGTTCAAGGGGGGTTAGCTCTGGAAAGGGGTTATTGAGATCTCTCTCCCGTCTCCGTTTTGCACTACGTAGACCGTGGGACGCCTGTATACTAATGTCTCTAAAATGACTAGGGGCTGCGTGTGATCCGTTGTTGCTGCCATATTTATACATGTAGGATCCGTCCTGGTTCAGGATGAATTACGATGTTAGAGGTGTTGTTCAAAATATCAAAATCCGTAGTGCCTGTAGTCTAAGACGGGGAAGATCGTAAACGGACGCCGCCCAGGGCTGAGAGACGCAGCTATAAATCAAAGCATCGTTATGTCGTTTAATACGCTTCTTTATATATAGAAGCGGCGGTGGGGCCAACTGGTTGTGCGGTACCACACAAGATGAGACAGCGTGAACCCTCTAATTGGGCACCGATTTCCTTATACCAGTACGGGTCAGGGATCTCCAAAAGGTGCTGGCTATAGGGAGACTGGTCTCCCACACGCTAAAGACGGCTGTAGAGATTAGGGAGTGTGACCTACAAGGTGTGGGAGATCCGTTTGTTAGATGGCCACCCCTAAATATGATTGTAAGACCATTTTTTTGCCAATGTCTAGCACGTTCCAGAGGGTCGCGGCCCACAGAGAGGTTATTAGATCTGACCGTCTTAGCCTCTCCTTCTTGTAGTGCTTCAGTACAAACACATACGGACGTATGTGTAATGTCCGGGGCGGCCCCCCTACGGCCCATATAATATAAGCAATTACACTAAAGGAAGATACAGATCCGAACGTCTGCGAGCTTAAGGTCGCCATTGCACGAGCTGCTGCCTAAAATGCAAGCAATAGCAGGTGACTTGCTTATAAGGGAGACGGTCACTGGACATAAGTGTGTAAGCGCTGGTCCGACGTGAGTGCTTCGGTACGTATCCCGCAAATTACTTTCCCTTGGGACTGCAGTGTTTACCCCACTGATATTCAATACGAAAGATGCGCGGTGTGTGTCAGCGCGATTCCGATCTGCCGTGCATGGACATCGCCATTATAACGACCACAGATTAGTATGCATGTAACGATTTGTATAATGATAGGGCATGCTGCTCGTACGGCCCGATCGGTCCGTAGTGCCGACTCTCGTTCCTATTGGCATTGTGTCATCGGGGGTAGCGGAGCCAGCCGGAATAACGCGTAGAATATATCATAATCGTATAGGCTTCGCTTCAGGACAGCTAGCACTAAACTGTTTGTGGTGCTGATGTTGGGCACCAGCTGTATCACATTAAAAATCACTAATGACACTTCCGGTATCGTGTCACAAGGACCGAAATTCTAAGTTCCGGAAACATGGCGACAGCTCTCTCATCAAAGGAATAAGGGTTATCTTAAGGTTGTATTATATTCCAGCCATAGGCGTGCCAGAAGAATCTGCGGTAATTAGGCCTAGAGATCGAAGGCTTCAGTCGTAAGGGTCCAGTCCCAAACCCCCTGGTTTGGTGCTATCCCTCACCAAGGGAATACAAGATACATAGCATTTCATCGGTCCGTGTACAGATGGCCGCAGACATCTGGATGTGATGTGACTCGAGACGATCGGTAGGATCAAGCGTAGTGACAATCACAACTTGGTCCTAACGTATAATCTCATACGGCGTAACCCCCCCAGATACATTGGCTGTGTCTGCGGAGTTATGTCGGTCTGACCTCAGTCCTGGTCCACGTCCATAACATTTCTTCGTTGAGAGCAACCATAGATGGCACATGTCCCGGTGCCGGCAGGCTATATGTATGCTAAGTATTGGCCGACCGAAGTATTTAGTACCTTCCGCAATTAGTGCATATCGCACCCGGATTTTGGCAAAGGGGTCGTTCGTTAGGGGGTTAATGTCTCAGTTGGGACTTCGGTAATAATGCCTAGCAGGGAGCCGATCCACACAGACCTAGTTCTGTTAATTCTTGAGGCCCGAGCGTTGATAAGTCTGAACGTGAGTAAATATCCGTGCAAAGAGATGCCACGCGATCTAAGGGTGTAATAATATTAGGAACCGCAGAGCCAACACCCTGTATAAGAGTATACCCCCGAGAACAGGTTAATACTAGCAGTCGGACGTAACCATTACTAGCATAGAAACAGGTTATTTGAACTGAATCTCAAGAGAGGAAAACTGTCAGGTGATTGGAATAGGGCCCTTATGGTTTAGGTTGTAAGCGGGGCGCGCACTTTGCTAGATGTGATATTGCCTACATTTTTTTATAAGGCGCGGTCCCGCTAACGGCATATGATTTACCTTGTCGTACTACGAAATCGAAAAGCACTGAGGTAAGAGGTGCACTAACCTCAAGGCGATCGGTCACAGTCCGTTTCGGGTTCAGCGGGTAGATTTTAGATGTCCCGGTTTACGACAAAGGATGCCCGCCGTGTTATGACAGTCTGCTACTCTTCCACGGTGTACAAAGTCGCTTTACAGGCCGAATGATGTAGTTTATACTTGCAGCGCTACGAACAGGAGCTCCGGGCTGAGAAGAAGCTGGTAGACTAAGCCGGGATAACTTTAGCACCGGTCGCAAGAGTTAACACGCTAAATGGTTTCAACCGTATTTGCGCGCATAGTCCGCCCGTGCGAAAAATCCTGCGAAGACCCCAGAAAGGCTAGTACTCCCGATCACCTTCCTAGCGAACAGCGATCGGCACACTTGACCGATCTGTCCCAATGCGGCAGTGCTTACCTGTCTCCCATGCTAGACTCAAGTACCGGTCGACTGTCTGTAGATCGGGCACCAGTATGCTGACCCGTTTGAATAGTGGAACCGCAGTCTAGATTCTAGTCGTTTGCCGAAGGAGTCTGGAAGGAAAAGCAATTTCCCAAGACGTGCAGAAAAGGTTGTATCATGAGTTAGTGGCGGCACGTACACGCGACGATAGCTGAATCTAGACCTGCCTGTGCGACAGGTGGAATTTTGAAAAACACCCCCGGGGTTCTGCTCCAATCGGCTCATTGAGTTATCATTTGGTAGGTGCACCGAATCTCCAGCCGGTTGATCCATCGTTTCGTGCCGGATGCGTACTCTACTGCTACAAGACTTCCCAAGGTTTACGCAGGTTTATATGGACAGCAATCCCTGCGTTAGACGTACTCTTCACGACGATAGTGAGCTGGAGTGTCTCCCTACGCCGCAAGAAAGTAGAGGTATCGTCACGGGCGCCAGCTGTTAGCCGGGGTACGGTATAACTACCAATGAGCTTCGGCTTCCATCAGCCGAGCGATCTAGTGAATTGCGCGAGCCTCTGGAAAGATAGCGGGCGAAAGTGTCACCAAGTAGTCGAGTCACGATCAACTTGCCGTCCGAGGTTTCAAGACTGGGACGGTAGCAGGACCAGTAGACTGCGTTGTCGTAATAAGGCAAGCCTGAAGCCAACTACATAGGGATGATATACGAGGTTGTCCCACGATGGCATACGAGGGTTTGAGCAAACATCAAAACGACTAACTAACCTCGGGCGGTTTGGAGTCACACCCAGCCCACGTGATGACAAGCCTCGACTTCAAGCAGGCGATTAATCTTTCACACGAGACTACATAGTCACAGCATGTGGAGTGCGTACGGATGACTTAACCGGCAGGTTCCTCTGTCATGTAACAAGCTTGTAGGCCCTTTTTTGTAGTTGAGTTCTGAGGTGGCTGCTGGATCAGAATCGCTTTGCTTTTCGATTCCATATGTCCTCTTTGACTACGATCCGACCGTCTCTTGCGCCTACACAGCACAAATGAGAAGGAACAGAACCGTCTAAAAGAGTGTTCTATTGATACATGTATCGTGCGAAGGAATCCGGTCGGATCGGAAACATAGCCTTGCCTCCTTGGCAACAATTCGAGTGACGTTTCGAAACGAGGTGCATACATTTGTGGGTATACCCCCAGTCGTCGCTGTCCCTAAGAAAGCTTTGCGAGGCGCAAAACCTCCTCTGGTATCTTCGGTGGCAAAGTCATACTCCAAGCGAGCGAGCTATTATACGTTAAATCAAGTGACCTATGTCATAATAATGACCTTGGTTTTGCACGTACCTTGAATAACCTGACGCCCATAGAGGTAATAAGCAGCCCCCTTGAGTTGTCTCGAGGAGCGACCTGTTAAACCTCCGGGAAGGAATCAGGGGGGAGGCACTCTTCACCACATCCTTTATATGGCTTTTATCCGAGACTCGTGAAGCACAGCCTGGTAAGGCAGTCGTATGCAGAAACTTAGACATTTCCCGATGTTGGTCGCTGTCAGGTAGACGGATGAGGTTTAACCAGGTGAAGTTGAGCAAGTGCGAGATGACTTGCGTGTGTCTAGGGGTAATCGCGTCGTTATGTCATTTCGTGAAACAGCCAGGAATGTCCGCCTCTTACCTTTACGCTTGGTTCAGGTACTCACAGGGTCGTCCTAGAGTCGGGACATCTAGTGGCGGTACTCAAGGGTTGGTTCAGGCCCGTAATGGCCAAACTGCTTATCTTAGAGCGTAACGTACAGAGATGACGGAGTATGTTCCGCCAGTTTGCAGCCTTTATGGTATCATTTAGGGACAGATGTCCGGCTGCTGGCAATTTATGGGATAGGACTTAAAGACATTGGGAAAGACTCCGGCCATTCAGGAGCTCCTATCTTAATGATCTGTCACATTCAACCCGAATCCAATGCGACTATGACAAATATTCGCGATTAAAATTCCAGCGGCGTATAACTGAGGAATTTTGCTCCAGAGTGATCAGTCCGCGACTGACGGTCACACGTGCGAGGGTAGCACCCTATTAGCGCGCCGAGTTCCCCGTCAACCCTGGTGAGCAAATGGGTGCAAATCACGACTCCATCTGTGGCTCTGACTGATATTTGCTCCGCATGCTGAGCCGAACTGTGAGTTTGCTCTGGACAGTGCAGTTCTTACCTCTGTGCGCAGAATATTAGTTCGATATACAGTAAACCTCATTATGGGCCATGACTTTGATCTTGGGAACCCGGACCATCAGTGTGAACCTTAGCGTAACGAATGTTCGGGGACGTTATATCACAACCGTGGCCAGTTTTATAAACTAGATGGCCCCGATAGGGTTGAGTCACAAAAAACAAGTGTAAGAGAATGATAGAAGTGGCCTACTACCTCGCAGCTCAAGTTCGGTGTGGGTGGACTCGCACTCAAGCGTAATTCCTTTGACAATTAATTTTGATATGTCTGTCAAACGCGGCATGTTATCTAAGCTGGCATCATCGTCTATACGCGTCTTGCACATAGGCCTCTCGACCACTGTTTAGATGGGAGTAACTTACTGGCGCCTTTCTTGGTAGCCCGTATCTTTGGGTTCGGCCAGGTTGGGCTGCTGATGGCACCCATTGACGAGGGGCAGACCTCTGATTACCTGGGGTATGATATAGTCGCAAAGGGAGCTCCATCTTGACCCTAACAAGACGCATAGCACAATGAAATAAGTCCCTTAGGCTCATTACTCTAGAAGCAGAGTGTTGATTCAGACATGAATCGAGCGACTCCCGGGCGAGGTCTGGATTCCTAATAGATTCATATGGCTCTTGAATAAGGTCGTGCAGCCTATCAGTACAGGTCTTCGTACGAATCCTTTGCCCTACCCCAGCGTTTTAAGTGGTCTCGCGCATTTGAGCCACTTTAAAAAGACCTGATCTGTGAAAAACCTCTACTGGATGACTCCGCTTCTGAGGACGCCGCTGATTGACACCAATGGTCATCTTTCTGCATGAGGCCCCTCGGGTCGTGAGCACCATACAAGACGGAACGTACCTATTTAACACCCCTGCATGGGGCATCAGCGCGCGATGACTCTACTTATATAGTTAGCTCCGAGAAGAGATACAGGCGGATCTAGAACGTAAAAAATAAGAATTGCCACGAGACCGGGGAAAAGTGGATAAGTTGTGTATCGACTCAATGCTCATGCTTGGATTTAGGAGATGTCCACTATGTAAATGTTCGAAGTCCCTATAAGGAGCCCTTGTTGTCCGTGACTTACGTGTCCGTCAGGTACCTCGCTCCCCAGGATGGGTGAGCTCCCCTGGTCACTGGATATTTAGGTTATGAACAGGGTGGCAGTCCGACAGCGTTATATTGAGTTGCAACTTGATTGTCACTAGTAGTGCTTAGTGGAGTAGTTTCTCACGTCACCGCGCACTGCCACTACACGAATATGGTATCTTACGCCTGGGTGTCTGGGCAACAGGATGTACTTGCAAGAGCATCTATGAGAGTTGTGCTGAATTGTCCGTAAATTTAAGATTCGACTGATGAGCCGTCAATTGGGCACAATCATTTAACCTTGTTCAGGCGAGGCCTTCTCTCTATTTTACATTATTGCACGCGTTGACATCCGAAGATGCGTACCATAAGAACATAGGTATGTCGATGGGGGTATAAGATACGCCTCGGACGAGCCGAGCGCTGTTCTTGGTAAAGAATTTCCCGTACTCAATTCAGGAAGATGAAGGGGCATCACTCCCAAGAGATGTGCTGGAACCCCCCACGTTGCAGCTTGTTTGTGATCTTTCAACAAATCTATTACGGAGGACGAAGATTTCAAAGAATCTCCCACCAGAGGCGCCAGCAAGATAGTCAAGGGCCGATATCACAGTTGCTGGCGGGTTGACCGGGTATATATAGGGTAACGCGTGCTGATTAGACCAGTAACTCACGCCGTATTTCCCAACGAGTATGGCAAAACTTCACTGCAAGGCGGGGTTTCACCTCTAGTAGCATTAGAATACAGGCTTAATATATTAAAGTCCCCTTGGAGAATGTTCATGGGCAACATCAAATTTAATAACTCAGCTTAAGCAAGGGCAGCGAACATAAGGGGCATAAGTTGATACTACCTTTCGTGTAGTTACAAAGACAGTCGGCACTTAGCATGCAAAGTACGCCGTATCGAAGAAAGTAGTTACCCACGACTGTCGGGCGCTGCACCCCAGACAGCTAAACCACGGGCGAGACTTCAACGAGTTTCACCACTGGGGGGGATGTAATAGCAACCCTCAGGTCGTGGATAGACATGGATAATTGGTTTCTCGCCGCACATTTGCCTTTGGGCCTCCCCCCTGGGCCAATCACCTGGTATGTTCCTCACAGAGGCGGAATTTGTGCTGGACTTGCGGCAATACGAGACTTATCTGGGTGTTTCGGCTTGCGGCACGCCCTTACGAGATTTACGCTTTGATCGTAGGAGCGGTTAGTTGATAAATGACACGCCGGTAAACAGCCTCAACCCATATTTCAGTGGAAGCCCCAATGGTATTTTCACGCATACAAGGCCATAGGACGGATCCTAGTCAAATTGTGCGGGGGATCCTTTTGGTCGAATACCCGCAACACTACCCGCGGGCGCCCCGCAACACCACCACACAAGTTCCTTTCAATCACTTTTTGTAGTGGCATCATAATGCGCGATCTACTGCAAAATGCACTGCACCTTCGGAGATTACAGCGACCGTGACGTACGAGATTAATGAAGAGCCACAATTGGTCCCGGCAGTTTAAACAGCATACGAAAGCCCGTAACGAGCATTATGCTTTTTCATAGTCGAGATCGACAGGTCTCGTGCGTCCCCGGGGACTTCTTCGCAACATAGCTGTATGTAGTCCAAGAGGTATCGTCGCACTACGATAGGCCAAAATCTTACTGGACTGATTTCACCGCTGGCGGCAGTGGCTATTCGGCCAACGTTGGCTACGGGCTTCTATAACGGGGTCGGCTCAGAATCGTGCCCTTTAGGCATCTACAGTCTCATTGACGCTCCGTCGAGTCGCAGCAATCGAAGATTTGAAGTTCCCCAGGAGCCAACGGGAGGCTCAGAGCTGAAAATGTACTTCAGTTATACCACGCCGATAGGAAGACTAGTATAATTACTATATCCTCGTGTTCATTCGTCCCGTGGGAGCAAGGTGATTCAATTGCTACAATATCAAACTCAATTTAGGCACTGGTAGCCCGACGCACCGCTATTGATTACCACTACGCGCTCCCAGGTCACGCGATCGTATGCTCAATATCTAGGGTCCCCATCCCCCGGTCTATGAGCACTGAGTCATCTACTTCATGCGAGAGGCCTAGACTGAGCTCCCCTAGATGGGCGTGTTGAAAATGCGGTCTTCTCCTAGATTGTTTAATCGCTAGGCACTAAGCGCAATTGCTTTATTTAAGATCTCCCAAATTTCTCGCAGAGTAGGCAACTGGTTGCCGTCTAATAAAGGAGTTTATTAACTTTTCGTAACGTTATCTCTCCTATATTTAATACGTGTTTAACCCATAGCTCTGAATAGTTAAGGTTCTGGAGTAACCAGGATTAAAATTAATTATCTTTTTCCAGCTATGATCCCGTATTTAGAATTTTTTGCGTAGCTAAGTGGTTGCGAAACTGCTACCGCAGACGATTTATGCAGGTTCTTCGGTTGTGCACGCAGAGGTGTCCCGATGAGCGGCCCACCGGCTTTTAGTCACCTGCTCGTCAGAAGGTGTTGGTACTATAAAGAAGGCACGGACAGGAATAGGAAGCTTCAAAGCATAGATTAGAAATTTGTCGCGAATTAAATATTTCGGGCTCTACGCCGCCCAGCACGAAAGTTTAGTCGAGCCGCCGCCTGACACTCTGACGGGGCAAGAAGAGGTTGGGAGATGGTAGAGATGTCTCGCAATTAGATAAAGGTAAGCTAACTCCACGACAAGGTATATGGTGAATTGAACAACTTTGATAACCTTGAAAACGAGCTGTGGTATACCTGTCAGGAATCACGGGAAAGGATCGGGCCTTGGGTAAGGTTGGCCCTAGACGTTTGGTATTCCATAACGCCGAATGCAGGTCTTGCCTTGTAAACAACGATCGGGAACCGGTACCATTTGACCTACTTACGGACTTAATATCCGGCATTCTTTTAAAGTTTGGCGGCATGCAGGTGGTGTTGGAAAAGAGGTGGAACCAGGAGATCAGGGAGCTAACGACGCACCTGAGGTCCAACCGTTGGACGGCTTTGGGTGAGAATTATCAGTATTTAGGACGAAATCATGTCTATTTGGCCATGTATTGACCGGATTAGGGAGGTCGTGGACGCATTTGTGTTATTGTGTTATCGAGAGTGGCGGAGGCACTGTAGTACTCGCGACAACTGTGAACCATGCTTGCATCCGCCAGTGCTCAACAATGGGCCGTTGAAGGGGATTAGCCCTGTTGCCTAGCTATTAGGATTACGCTCGTCTGTCACGCAGCAGGAAGTACGTAACCTAGTGCCGGAGTGCAGGTGTATGAAAGCTGCGATTCTGATACCGACGACGTGACTGCAACTCGTATCGATGTATGGGCTCGCAGTGCTATTAGGGGAGATGGCTGCGTTCTCTAGGGTCACCACAGGCCATGTTCCTATAAGTATCCACGTTTCAGAGGAAGCGATTTGCCATGCGTATCTCGAATCGATTGGCAAATAACTAAAATCCTCTTCAGGATATGCTATCTTATGCTATGCCCTCCATACCCCACAAAGCTAGCTGATCCATGGTTATGCAAAATCCTCCGATTTCTAGCGATAGCTATTTCGAGTGGAGCACAAAAAGTGGCGTGGTACTAACGTGTAATTTCCACCGGGTACCGGAGACGTTAGAGGTGCGGCCCGAGTGGCAAATTCTTTTGCGGTCCCGGAGCATAACGTATGGTCCTCATACGTGCTTCAACCTTCCCGGCTGAATAACATCTCAGTTGGTTTTCGTTTCGTACTGGTTGAACAAAGAACACCTCCTTTTAGAATAGCGCACCACAGGCACCTAACTGTAGGTGGTGAATGAGGAGAATACTCACTCACTAAGCGAACGCGCGCAAACTAAAGGTTGAATTGTGTAAATCACGTCGGTTTGTTTATAGACTGGGTCCCCGAAGCCCTAGGACTTCAGAGTATTGTCAAACGTTCGTACCAATACTAGCTTGAGAAAGGTCTGCGATACGAAGAACCAGACACAGCGGCTAGGAGTACTCCACCATCCGCGGCGGGATGGCACATTGCGGACCGAGGGCTGACGTTAGGACTAAGGTATAAGCTTATTAGATAAGGTCCACATAGCCCGTCAAAATGACAGAGTCCACATTTAAATGGTTATCCCTTGGGCCCAAACTGCGGGAGCGCCATCGGTTTTATGGTGCAGATTCGGTTCACGACATGATTAAGGCATCGCGTGCGGCAGTTCTCTGAAAGTCTTACAAGATCGACGTGTTGTCAAGAAGAAAGATACTTGGGAGAATGGTAGAATGACGAGAGTAATCTATCGAACATCGATCCATGCGCGAACAAGCCCCGAGAGATTTGAGCTAATGACGCCACGTCTGGTCTTTAACGGAATTAATCTTGTATGATCGCGGGGATCAAAAGTTATCATAAGTTTACTCTTAGGCCGTGCGTTTGGGTGGGCTGGGCGATACTAACATGCTTGGGGCGTATCTGTCCGCACTACTCTGATTTGTTATCTACCGACCATGTATTATTTAAAAGGCCGAAGTTCAATTGCGTGGACCTCCCCCCTCCTACTAGTATGTGCTTAGACTAACTACGACGTGGGTTTGAAAGGTTGGAACTCCGGCAAAGTAGGCTTTATAAGATGCGGAGATACGCATTGGCTACAGTCAGAAGCCCGGAGACAGACACAGTAATATGTGGCTGTTGGCTGGTCGGTCCCAATATCGGGATCTTGGGACTAAGCTACCACGCGGCATGAAGTAGATAGGTAGGAATTTACCCGC
This sequence comes from Callorhinchus milii, assembly GCF_018977255.1. Taxonomy (NCBI): domain Eukaryota; kingdom Metazoa; phylum Chordata; class Chondrichthyes; order Chimaeriformes; family Callorhinchidae; genus Callorhinchus; species Callorhinchus milii. The sequence goes on from NW_024705179.1 coordinate 61,371, forward strand.
CGGTAAAAGTGAAACATAGGAGATGTGCAAGGTGTATACGCGGAACACACCATCAGCAGGATACTAACTCCTATAGTCCCCCTTCCTACAAGGGACTGGAGCGACGTTTACAGGGCTAATTGCCGTATCCGCCCAGAGGGTACGTGTGCGGTTACCCGGGACAACCAGCACGTGAAAAGTCTATAGAGGGCATTTGCCCCAATTCACTTGGTTAACTTTGCACACAGTTCCTGGAAGCCTACAGAAGGGTCTCCATCCCAACGCCCACGACTTAAACAACTCCCGGTCAGGTCGACGAGCTTCTTCTGGCCCCATTCATAAGCCCCGAATCTACTAATTATACATGTTTCCATTCAATGGAGCGTCCAGCTTTGACTCGGACTAATCCTTAGTGGCAGAATCAATTGCTAGAAATACGCTAACCCCGGTTCTTGAGAAATTCTGATAACTCGTAGGTCTTAGCTCTAAGCTTTCGTAAACGCACTCTTGAGTGCCTGAGATTGGCCCTCCTGCAGGTGCGATGTAGGTTATTCATAGACCCTCGAGATCTTGACCGATTAGCGCACCCTGTTGGCGGTGGGTTGGTAACATGTATCGTTCGTCAGCAAGTGCGTTCAAGTGGGAGAGGTGAGTCGAAAGGGTTAAATAATCTTTTGGCCCCTGTCATCTAGGGGCGTGACCTAATCGGCAACTCAAAAAATAGGAATTTAATATGCAGATTGCCCTCTAAGGCGGTGGTTAGACCTCGGACATTTCACAGGGGTCGATTACGATCGACCACGTATTGAAGTTCTGTCCCTTCGCACGAACCAGCGTTGATAAGCAATTCGTATTCCCTAGGTGGAGTCGCCCCCTAATTCTAAATATAACGACTTGGATTCTTAGCGACAACATGACTCGACCCTGTTCACGTCGGAGCTCACCTTTCTCCATTTTCGGTATATCTATATCCTACTGAAGGAGTATATCTCTAGCCCCGAAAAAATGTCACAGGGACTCACAGCCAACCAATCGTGAGTTTGTACGGCGTACTTCTTGCTGCTTACACGAACAGTGCCAGCATAATCATAGCTGCTCAGAGGTTAAAGAGAACTAATTATAAATCAGGAGTTTTACCACACATACCACCGGTTATCTTAGCGTCTTTGTGCGGTGAGATCACTCTAGTATTCGCGCGGCAGCGGGAACCGGAACTCCATGAATCCGGGCCCTTGTTGTAGGGTTCACGCCTCATCGTTCCTAGCGATGCATTAACTTATTTCTGCCTCAACACTGAAAAACTGTACTTTTACGGGCGACGCGTCTGCCGTTATCTTGACCAAAGCAGCGCTGCCTCACCTTCCTATCTTAAGATATAAGTTGTGGAATTCATCTCCGCCAACCTTGCCAAACCATCAGAATGAGGTACGTTTCCGACCCGATTAGCTGAGTCTCCGTCGCACCATCTAACTACTTTGACGAGCAGATCGTTATTCGGGCCGCATGTACGTAAATTTCCACGGATAATCCGTAACGATTACGAGAATATTCGGTGAGGCACCCGCTATTTCTGGTTTGGGTCCGCTATATTAGCGCGTCCATCCGGGTACAGATATCCACTTCATCACGTTGGCCAGTCCCTTTTAATGAAAGACGGAGATGGGCACACTTCACTAGCGAGTTTTCTTGCAACATTAACGCAGAACACCCCTGCCACGGACATATTGTCTTTACGGGGAATAGGAGTATGGACCTACATTTTGGAGAGGGTCCACATTCGTTTTGACGTCAGTGTCTTCGTCCGCAGCTAGACAGCTATTGACGGGACAAGGTCGTAAACCTCGCTACGGAAAAAGATAGCCGATCCCATGCGCGCAGGCCCGGAATTGAACCTAAATAATTGACGACCCCTATGTGTCTGACTTTTGCAGATTGTAATATTCAAAGGATAGAATTTCATCTTGTGCCGCCTCAACGACCTATCTCAGCATCTCAAACTCCTGAGTTTTTTTTCAAATTTAGAAAATTTGTACCATGATGCAAGCACACGTGGGGCTACTATTTTTTCAAAAACATCATGGGATCTTGAACGTCTACTGTGAAGCAGACGGTGTATATTTTTGGCGAATAAACTCACAGTATTAACCAGGGCAGCTGGTGGAGGATAGAGAGTATGAACCTCTTTAACACGCGGCGCACAAGCTTTTGTTTGGCCACGCTCTGTGGGGAGGGGGCGGTGCACATCTGTAATCCATGACTCAAGGCTCAGTGCGACTCGCACTGAGATCATGCGCTTGAGACGCTTATCTGAACGGGTATTGACGAGACGCCTGTAGGAGGCCTCGCAGCAATTTTGGCGCTGACCTACTTTCACAGTTGTAGTTTACTTTTCTTTTTCCGTGCGGATTTTCTCCAGGTACTCTTATCTCACCCTGCACACACACAACATACTCGAAAATAAATTGGCCAAACAACCCCGACAAGAAACGCAAGGCTCTTCTGAGTAAAATGTAAAAGGTCAAAACGTCTCCTCGATCAAACCAGTATTGTGTATCGCGAATCTGCATTGACAGCCCTGGGCCAGTGTGTAAATTCCATTTTCCAATAGTGGAAGCTATTCACTCTTTCACACCTTATGTAGCCAACCATAGGGAAAGACAACAAACTAAACACAGAAACCAGTTCTAAAGAAATTAGTTCTCTATCTAGATTTGTTTTTAAATGATGAGCACTGTTGATTTCTCTCAAGGGAGTGAGTTACTCGTGAACTACGGATGGAGGATTGGCTGGCTTGACTTCCGTCCAGGATAAGGACTTTTTGTGGCCTTGTGATTGTGAGTCCTGCCAGCGGGCGTTCGACACTTCACGTGGCCTCAAGGTGCACATGGCCTGGCACAAGCGTCGTGGTGACGTCACCGCCACTTAGTGGCGAATGGCGGTTGTTGTTTTGAGTCGGGTGCTCTTGCCAGCAGTGCCATGCGGCCTATTGATTACTTTGACCCTGCGTTCGCCGTAATGTAAATCACGTTCGCGTCTCCAATCGGCGTGGCTCTGATGGTGGCTCACGGTTCGTCGGTTTTGCAGGCCTCTGAACGTGCGCGGCGGGTCGGGCCACGCAGTAAATTCCCAGGCGCGTTGCGCGAAGTGAAAAGTTCACCGCACGGCTAATCGCCCGCAGCTACCGTAAATCACTTACCCCCGATGCAGGACACCGCAGGTCATTGCAGCTGGGCTGTTACATTTGACAATAGGACACCGCGGCAACGGGTTTTCACACCACGCCCGTGTGTCGCCTCGCGTGAAAGCCATCCGGATCGGGC
>NW_024705180.1:0-64598 GCF_018977255.1 Callorhinchus milii
TAACAATGAGCGTTACCTTAATCGCGCTCGTATCTCAGATCACGTTACATTGGTAAAGATAATAGTAGCTTATTGCGCCGTATAAGCCAGTCACGAGAAAGCCTAGGCCGCATGGGTAAAGAAAGAGACATTTGTTCCGAGTATAGTGGGTCCATGCTGGTGCGACTGGAGCGCAGACCCCGATTAGAAGGCCTAAGAAACGGCGCCGCTTTAAAAGCGAGTTCGCGGTACAGGAAGTTGTGAACCACTACGCGTAGAGCTCACCATGTGTCAAGCCCCAGATCAGGTGTGAAGCTAAGTTATCGAGTTGCACTCACATACGTAACATTCCCCTATCTGTCCATTATAGTCAGGCCCGCTCGCAATAAACAGGCTAAAGCACGCTCACCTAGTGCCTAAGGCCGGAGCCCCGTCCGAGATATTATGCTTAGCACCGCATAGTATAAGTTATGATCAATAGAGGGCCCAAGGAACTTGCCTTAGATGTGTCGTGTTTCATATGGGCTCGGCTTACTGGTGTAACAGAGTGATGGTACTTATCGTCAGTAGACGCCGGCGGAAGGGTGATGGTTATACGATAAGAACCCGCTAGCGCGCAGGTAAAAGTCTGAATGGAATTTACTCGTTGCTCACCATGTACCTCGTCGCATACCACTAAGCATCATTACGCACAACGGTATATTCTTAGGCCTTGTCGGATAGTTATTCGTTAGATCTTCGTCGAGGCTGTGTTTTCTACGGTGTCATAATTGCAGGAGGCACTATCAAGGTCCTGAAGTGTCTTACCATATTTAAATTTAATTACGTAACCAACATAGGGTGCATATGCCCCAGCGTGCACCGAACTGGAAACCGCAGACCTTTACTTCCCTTGCTCCGGTGCGGGGAACTTAGCCGATGAGCATAAAAAGCTCCTCCGTCGGCGAGGTAAAGTCGTGAATCTCGTAACTCTCGACACATGCGGAGCGCCGTGATTGCCGAACGCGAGACTAGTCGTAAAGCGTTCGGGCGGACTCGGGTCACCACTGGCCCGGAGTTGGTGATTAGTCTGGCTCGGCTTTTATGCACGATTCCGATCAGAGAGGTATTACCAGTACCCGTGGTACAACTCTGTGGTCGAGGTTATCGCACCATGGAAGCACAGTATTCCCGGCTCCTGCCAACACATGAGACTTATCTCTGTATGTAGCTTCCAGCCAACGTCTTTTGTCAGAATTGATCCATCAAAGTGGAGGAGGCCACACTCAACTAACTCGGCGAGTATTGAAACCAGGAGAGGATTGTCCTGTTAAGGAAGTCATGAAACTCGGGAGCAATCTCAAGGCGTCCTCGATCGCACTGATGTACCTACTACCCGAGCAGAGCCCGGACCATAGCTTTAGACTATGGCCTTTTAGATAGTGTGATGCTAGCCTAGCTCGAGTGAGGATCAACCAGTCTTGTCACCATTTACCGTTGGAGCCGATAGCAAACCCTGTGTTACGTGATAAGGGCGGATCCGTTTGTCATCCGAAGTGGGATGGATGTCGGTAAAATAAACGCATGAGCTTGACATCATGTGGTCGACTTACGTACAGACGTAAAAAGTTGCGCCCATATTCGTGATGAAATTAGTTCGACGCATCTATTGAAGGGATAAGAGAAGAGGTATTAGGTCCATTCGCACTCTCTTCCGGGTTACCTTATTTAAACGGTAACGGACCTCGGTACAAACGTTTATTTAGCGACTGAGAAGAAGCTCTGCGCCTGACAAATCCCCCAACTCGATATTGTACGGGCTAGTGCTGTTCCGGCTGCGGGTACGTCAGTTGGTATCCGGGCGCCTCGAGAGAGTGGAATCGCTGGGTCCGCCATGGATTCACTGCACGTTTCGTCGCGCATAATGAGCGGGGGACCGTTGGGACCCCGCCATGGAATACTTCCTATCGTTTAACCGCCCTGGTACCTGATTCGGTGCTTTTCGAACCGGCAGAAGTTATAACCGCCCCGAGCATTGGGTGGCGATGGATGATGTCTTCCAATTGATAGCACCGCCAGGAGGGTCGTAGAGCCCGAGATGTGATTTCGAACGGTGCCTCACCCGTGAAGCGATAAAAGTCATAGGGGTTTATCTGAGGTACTTCAGTGACCCCATAAGTGGTGGAAAGGTGGTCTGACACGGACGTTGATTCTGCCAAGAGCTCGCTCCCTCCAGGTGTCGGCTGCAGGGGTCCAATTCAATAGAATCGCGCAACACCTCACCAGCCGCGATTACTGAGCTCACACCTAGGATAATCAGAATGGTAAGGTCGGTGTACCGGCATTGTGGGGGCTGCTGCGGTCCGCACGTCGAGGTGGAGAAGCGCAGATGAGAAAATATTGAGTCAGGCGCTTCGCACGGTTGATAGAATACTAGTCCATAGGCTGAGGACTAATTTGCGTGGGAGCCGTTCCAAGGCCCGCTCGATCAACATGCGGTATTCCCAGCGAGCTCAAAGCACCCTTACTTTACGTGCGATGGCAAGACTTATCCGTACTGTTAGAAGGGGAAACCACAAACTGGTACCCGCGGGAAACATTGAATCTCTGTATGCACGCCCTGTCGATTAGAAGGGTCGACATTTAGCCGGCTTGCGATATAGACTATGGAGGGGGCTTCATCTGAGCTTCTTCTCAAGTCCGTTATTGAACGTCTGCTTTGAGCCGAACGGCACAATGGAAGATACTGTAGTGCATGAATGCTTCGCTAAATAGCGGCGAAATCCTGAGTTCCTGAATCATCAAGTTGCGGCAACCAACATACACTAATCCTCCCGACCCGCAATCCGGCTCTTTCGGGGTGGCTTGGTGTGAGCGTACTCCGCACCTACATGAGTAGCTGATGCATAGCCACGTAAGTGCAAACTTAACACGCGTACTGAGAAGACAGGCCCTGTGAGCTTCGTTATAAGGCGTTCCGGCGGAGTCCGATCGTTCGGGTGGTAAAAGTATACGAGCTTATGTAACAGGGCCTATTACTGCATGCCGGTAAGAAGAATCATCCGTTCGGCCTGCTGGGTCGACATTATGCGGAGAGCGAACTTTAAAGTAGGTGGAGTTCTGGAGCTTCTACGTTGCTTAGCGGCGGGGTAGATAAGTAAGACGACGACTTTTAGCATCCCTCAGGAATACACAACGGACCAAGAGATAGGCATTTTTCTCTCGCGGGAACCGCCCGCCTAGGTCCCCTGGACGCGGCGCTGCGATGGTTTCGAGGCCAGCAACAAAGGTGTTGATACCCACTGAGTCTGTGACAACAGTCGACTTAAGGACCTCTAAGCATTAGTAACAGGGAGCAACCATCTAGCCTGATGTAGCGCTAATCGCCTGTGTCCAAGCGACTTAGTAGGATGCGCCCAGATGAACACTACGTACAATCTGTCACGCGGATCAAATATGTGCCCCTGTTCTGATAGGTTGAGTTCGTGCTTGCTTACAGTGCGTTTGACACTAATCACGGCTTAAGTACTCTTTGCCACTACCTTCTCGGAACCGGGAAGGTGCACGCTTTAGGGGATCGGGCCGACGTGTCAAACCGAGCCATTCTGGGGCCGAGCCAGGGTAGGCGTGAAGTCCTGCAGTAGGGCTAGGACTGCCATTTTAGGACGTAGCCGCCTGCGGCACGCTCCGGCATTCTTGCTCCCTGTCCTTGATAATACAATACTCCTGATGACGCCAGCATTCCCTGACACGCAAGGAAGAGGTGATTGGCTAGTTGGGCTCTTCCTGCATCACAGTATGCCGAAACGAACATCTATATAGAGGTAGCATGTCCGTTATCCCGACTAACAGACGTTACGTTAAGGACGAACCTGATACGACCGATGACCTGGCCAGATGGGGCTCGGATCGTCCCGGGAGATCGAACCCACGACGGGCTAGGTTGGATAAATTATACTACCGCGTGTAAATGTTTGAGCGTTACGAACCTGCGGGCTAGCCGTCCAGTCACAGCGTTTACCCTCAGTCCGCCGGAGGCGGGTGGCGATTGGCATGCTGTGGATAGCGCTAGAAGACGCCTTACGGGGCTGTTCAGCGTCCATGCCAATGCAATTCCGGAGACAACGCAGTGTGATATTTAGAGGGATAGCCGGGTCGCTCAGGTAAACATCTGTCTGGGTCCGGCTATACACCGTGGCTAGTTATCGTCATTGGTAACTGTCGCATTTAATATAATCGTACCAAAGCGCGCTATTGTTTGATCTCAATACCGAACTGACGGCCTGTATTCTCGTAAGGGCGCTCATGCTCACTGATGCCTTAAATCGACATAGAATCTATAGTAATGAGTTGGAGGAGAGGGTTCCAAAAAAATCGGGTAAAAGAGCGCGGCGTCTTACATTCGACTTATCCGCCTCGCGCACGACGGACAAAAGATGAGGCTGCGGATTGCGAGTCTCACCACGTAATGCATGCTATGCCATCAGCAGTATCCCATAGGAAACTCCCAAGTAGATGTTACACGCCTCTTTTGACTCGGACAAGATAAATAATACGGGCGAGCAATTGTCACTTCGCGTGTGAAGAAGGAAGATTTGCACGTCCTGGAGATAGGATATTCAAATATCTGCCGGCATAATAGGGGCGAAGCTTATCTACCAAATCTAAATGCGATCTAAGGCTTGCCGGCCATAAAAGGGGCGGTTCATATAATATCTTAGACGGACCCGGCTACATGAACCGGGCAGGACAACCGCAAATATTACGAATGGGGACTAGGGGGCATTACGAGTACCGTATAGGTCTGCCACGACGACCTTCTGTTCAAGATGCAGGAACGCCTCAATGGAGTTACAGGATACAGGCAGGAACACATGTACCATGGGAGAGAGGCTCTATTTTAGCCGTTCTAGCGGGTATCAAAACCCGGAATGCGTCTTCGGTGACGAAAGAGTACCCTCCGGCCCAGTACTGATCGACGGCTGAGGGTCCGTAATCCTGATAATCGGGAAGTGCAGTGACCTACCGAGGTTAGCACTACTAACGTTTACAGGGTTATATATGGGTTTAAGTATGACACAAGCGTTTCTTGAGTCTTGGACTGATCTTTTGGGATCGATTTGGCTCGACAGAGCCGCTAGCACAGCATCCTGTAGGAAACAAAGTTCAAATAGTAGTAGCTGGATGCTGACGAAGATGTTGCTGCAGCCAGGTGCACCCATGCGTGGAGTTAGGCGACACAGCCATCGAAGACGGTGGATGTCGAACTTTGCGCAACTCAGGGGTTTTGAGTTGAGAATCTTCTGCCACAATAACTCAAGGATAGCTGCTCATTGGAGGTCAGTTTAGACATGACGGCGCTATCCGGTGTCCGCAATGGCGAAAGCTTGGCATACCGAAATGAACTTAAACATCTTTCGTGCCAACGGGCCGAACCAATTAAAGATCAGATAGGCTATTCGCAAGGTTATGAATTAACGACACCCTTTTATCGCTGACAGTTAACGAATGCCGGGAGATGTTTGAAACCAATAACCTTGAAGTTTAGACTGGAGCAACCTAGACGTTTAAGTGTAGTCAGACGTTAGCTTGAATACACCCTTATATGGGCCATACAAAATGCGTTTGACTATGACCTGAACATTTTTATCCCCCTTCAAAGCTTTAGTCTTGTGAAATAGAAGTTATTTGCTTCGAGGCGGGTTGTCCGTCACTTTGCTATTTCATCTTGCGAAGTCCACGTATCCACCTAGATACAGAGAGCCACCCGGTTCAATAGATGCTAATCTATTGGACTGCGACCGTAGGGCTGCTTTGATTACAGTAAGTATGGCGATAATCACCATGCTACAAAAAGAGATTTATGTGTGGCCGGACGCGCTAGTAGGGTAGCTCTTCGGGCTGGCCAAAGTCCTGCAAATCGAGTTAAGCTTTGGAATTTAGAGACCATCTGTCCACCCGTATACCTCGTTAACCGAACCATGTTCCAGAAGATACGAAAACCTAACCATAACTAACGCGTATCCGTCGCAGGTATACCGTTACGGATCACCACAGGCCTTGTGTTCCATCCTAGTACGTATTTGCCGGGGTGGTAAGTTACTTAAGCTAGAGCTAAGACGGGCCGTATTACCCTCGACCTTTTCCGACTCCCGACAGTTGCCCTCCGTATCGCCGTAGTCTGAAGTAACATGCCATGATGCGTCAGATTAAGACGAGCCCGCGCGTTCTTGAAACTTGAAGCAGTAGCGAAAACTACGACTAGGACTATCGGGCCAGTTATGACCTCGTATGGCGATTAACGGATAAGGATACGCGATAGGGGCGTCCAGAGCGAGGTTGTCTTTTTCAGCAGCCGTCCGGGAGACCACTGAAGCAGAAACTCCGTGGTGACCGCGAGAAACGAGGCGCGGGCACCGGGGTATTCCCGACCAAGGGTATATCACATCTAACGTTATGTCTCTGAATACCGATACTCTTTTGTTAGGGGGCACAACGTGTAGGTGATCAGGAGCGATCTCCCTTGAGTGCATGGCTGCTCTGAGAAAACGGGATCACTAGTCGACAGGGTTAGTATGGCATGACAGGACAAGTCAGGCGGATAGTTCGCTAAAGGTGGACCCCTCAAAGCCAGGCGTTGGATAACAAATATGCCGGGCGCCTTATGCCCACAATCGTGCAGCTCTGCGGCGGAGGGGCCCTCGGCATACGATCCTTCAAGTTATCAGCTGTTAGAGACAGATCCATGCAATGCTGCGCAAACCCTATGGGCTGGCCAGCGTCCGTTTTACAGGTGTTCGATCAAACAGGGCATTAGACTACATGATTTTACACGTTGAACCTGCAAGCCAGTGGGACGTTCTAACGTTGTCAAGAATTAACCGGATCCAGCGGCGGCGAGACATAGTAGGAAATGGAGACCTTGTAAGCCGCTTCTGGCCCTGACCCTTCAGTTTGAAACTGACTGAGTCCGACCCTTGTTGGATGATCTGCAAGCGCAGGATTTTCTCAACACTACAGGTAAAGTAAAAATGCTCGCCAACATTCGGTACTTGATTTTACACGGCGGTCCGCCGAAGGATTATAGGTGGCTATTGGCTGAATAGCACGTCTCAGCGAATATCGAGAGCCCAGGTCATGAGAACACCCCTGCGGTGTGAGCTACCGTCCCGGCTGACACTAGGGACTTATTCTGTTCATACCCGAGGGGTGAGGGCCGCAGTAAGCACTAGGTGAGCTCTAGGTACAGTTAAAGTCCCCTCTATTCAAGTTTACGCTCGCCATGCTGCCCTTGTTAGGGTCAGAGTGCAGGGATGACTTTATATCGACGCCATGCCGTAGTTCCGAGCGGCTGCTAATGAAGCCCAGTCTGCTTATCACAGGAATGCCGCTACACACGTATCACCTAACGACGTGTCTTCGTTGTGACCAAATCGATTAGGGGGATCCTACGGCACAGCAAGCCTTGGGTAGTGGCCAACGCACGCAGAACAGTACAATTATATTACACACGACCCTTTCATGCTCTGCGCGTGGATCTGCACGCGTATAGGATTTACCAGGATTCCGCGTGTTTTGAGGTTCTCTGAATCGTTCATAGGTCACACTTAAGAGGTGCCAACTGGAAAGCTCCTTCGCAGCGTTCAACAGTGGTATAAACTGTAAGATTTCGCCGGGGCAGGGTCACACAAGGGCCGGGAAAAGACTACAACTTCCTGGTGGCGCTTTTTAATGCTTTTAGTCCGGCGGTGACTCAAGTCTTCTATTGTGGACGCATCAAGTATGAGTGCAATATAGCTGGGATGTGAGGGTTTAACTACTTGAGGGAAGGATTCGGCGGATCGGACCTGGCCATAATTCTGATAGGTACGGGTTCTTTAGCATTCAATGACGATCCTGACTCTCATTGGGATGAGGTTTCGTCCGGATCCAAACGACGTACGATAGTACCTTTATAACACCAATTACGCGGGTCATGAGGCGCTGACGTCTGAGGGTCGTTATCTGTACTGGTCAGCGTCGACTCAAGAAAGTTAATGCAGCGAGAATGGCTGAAACTTTTGCCGCAAGATGTGCTATGTCTCGCTCGCCTCTTTAACATTCGGCAGTACTAAACACACGCTTAGTATACGTTCAATTCCGCTGCGTCTATCCCTTGGAGTCCAAAGTACTTCTCCTACGAGTCTTGGTTGGAAACCGTAGTGAGGTAAAAACTGCTTGGTGTCGAGCGCCTCATATTCCTAGGCATAGAAGCAGGTTTTGACCTAATTATTTCGGCTCGGTCCAGTCACCTCATGTGATGTATATAGACTCTGTACGTCGGGTCTTCTACAAGCAGATGTTGCCCAGGATCTGAGTTAACCTCCTGGAAAGTGTCAGGAGGATACGAGAGAGAATCGATTATCGATTCCGAATCTACCGGCGCTTGGTTCAACTAGTCGCAATACTATGGGCACACACTTCTTCTTTGGACCTTAGTTGGCCACGGGGTGTTGAGCGAATGCCTAGGGCATTTTGCGGGAAGCTCAAGCTAGGAGGACCCACGGCCGTTAAAAAGAAAGTGCCCTTGAGGTATCCGGGGGTGTGCGAGCATATTCTCACCCGTTATTCTGTGGCCCGTGAATGCATGAGCTATCAGCGTAACCACTGTGGACCTCTGCTCGGCGGAGAACCTCTAACCTTAACGACACAGTTAGCGCACCAGTGCCCTGGACCGCACTAACTCTGAGCCGCTAACTACATCTCTGTGGGCAACAACATGCCGGACCGCACCGGCGTTTACCAATATCACCGCTACACACAAGTATGGCTCCCTTATGCCGGAACGTGTCCTTCGACCAACCATGCCGCGAGCTCGCCGCGATTAGCGCCAGTCAGTTCTTCGAGATTGTTCACGATACGCCTCTACGTCCTTATACAAGAAGCAGATAGTAATAGAAGGGCATGACAAGGCCTCACTTGGTGATATCCAAGGGATGAACGGTATCGATAACCTTGACAAGGTCCAAGAGGAAATGAGGACTGACGCGGGTTTATGACCCGTTATGGAGTGTGCGTAAATAGAGAACAGTATGTAAGTGGATACTCGCGTTATCCGTAATGCCCACGCCCAAGGAGTACTAGCTTTACGTAGAGTCCTGTTTGTAGGACTGACCTTCACCGGTAAGTAAAGGGCAGAACGGATGGATTTGTACAGGCGAATAATTGGTTTTAACTGAGGGTAATCGGAACGCTGATTGTCAGAGACGACATAAGTTTAGGACACCAAAAATAGCCAATATCGAAACGGCCCCCTTATGGAAGAACGCACCCTGCGATATCTACCAGGAATTTAGAAAAATTAATGAGGCACCGCTGAACGCCGTTACTATGCAGACCATCTGGCCAACAGCAATTTAACAGTCCAGGTTCCCCATGTCGCGGCGTATGAATGCTCGGGCCTAGCCCCAACGCCACAGGTACTTATCCGGAGAGAGGCCGTCTGCTGTGATTTGCCTTGTGGGAGATCTCGGAGCTCTATGGGAAGTCCCAACGCAAAAACTTCTCGATCGAACTGGCTCGTGCCCCCGTACGGCTTCTTCGAGTACGGCCGCCTGCCGCCCATATAAGCGTTTCGCAACCGCTGTGTGGTCCTTACGAAGTAGTCTGCAACTCCAGTGTTCGACTAGATAGGGCAAGAAGCACAGCATCATCTTCTTCCTGATATGGATCAATCCTGATATTTGTCCAGCAACAAGGGACGAGAGAACTACTCCACCCAATGGCCTCGAATACTCGTTGGGCGCTCGTTTCTCGTTCTATGCAAGACTTATGACTTTTGCTGCACACTGTCCGTGCCAAACCGACATACCGAGTCCCGTCACTTGTAGGGAGCCGACGCAAGAGATCTTTCCGGATACCCCTGTGGCCGACGGCGTAGTACGACTCCCTGCGGTCCTTAACCCGGTAATGTCAAGAACGCAGTGGTCATCAGGGGTGCCAAAACTTAATGAATTCACAGAGATGACTCTGCCAGAAAAATATGTCTCATCGCAAGCACTACAAGTCACAAACTCCCAGCACTCAACACCACCAATTGTGGGTTCCATGCTGCAGGCTGCGGGTGTTTCATTTTGCCCTCGACGACAGATCGAGGAAACGGCCCGAACTCAGTCCCGCCGCGGGCACTAGTATGGTTGATCTGTATGGCCCCCTAGAACAGACATCAGTGATAATTGTCACAGGTGCTAAGGCCTTAACATTACTGCACAAAAAGATGTTTCAAGGTAGCGGGATCGTCTAGAAGCACCCGGCTACACGCTTGCAGAATCAGGACAGGTGGCGTGAACAAAACCTATTTTGTGTAATTGTAGTGCGCCAAGCAAAAGGAGCCCGCGGGCTGAATACCAAAAAGATACCAGTTACGGAGGTATAACGATTAGTACCGGTGCCCACCGCCTTCTGTCTCTACGCGAATTGCAAGCGGCGCGCTATCTCGAGGTCCGTTCAAACATAGGCTGGTTATTAGAACACGACGCAAAACAGCCCAAACTTTTGTCCGCCCTCCTGATCCCGACCACTGATCGAATATTTTCTTCACACCAAATAATAGCTCCTCTACATCCCAATTTAGTACTGTCATTTCCCTCCTTCTAGATAACAACGCATCCGCCAAGTCAGTGTTGCAGAATCATACGTGCGAGGTTGTCTTATTAGTGCCCTTGCCATTAGCAACTCGTGGACAGTTGGCCTAGTCACGCAAACCTCCTCCAATGCAACTGGGGTGACGCCAAGGTCTCACGTAACGACGCACAAAGTGGCTCGCAGAGGACGCTGGTGCATATTGGTATGGCCTGGAAACAAGATGATGTGGAAGAGTTTTTGATTTTGAGGATGTTCAAGAATGCCCCCGTGGAGTCTACGGAGCTATATCCGCCGTATGCACTAAATAATCTGGTCGTATTTTGGGTCTGAAGTTGCATTTTCGTTTCAAGTTCTGTAGCACTTGAGGCCACATTCGTATACGATCTCCGAGTACAGGTCATAGGGTCTTGTTATAGGGCGGCAGACAGGAGTATCCGTGAGGAATAATAAGTACAAGGTCGCCTACCCACCCGGAACGATCATACCCAAAACCGCCCGACCTGCGGTGCGTAGTCAGAGGGCAGACCTCTAGGTGGCCAGATCTACGAAAATGGGCCAATATAGAGAATTTAAGTATCGGGCGTCACCTGGACTTAATCATCCTCAAAGGATCAACCACACGTGCAGACGGGTCCAATGTTTCACTGGGTCAGCGGTAGGGCGCTTTTCTCGCCATCACCAACCTCCACTCCTAACCGCAAGACCGCGGTGAGAGTCGTTGTTGCCGTTGTTTAGGAGGGGACGGCTGAACTACGTGCAGCCAGCTCGAGTCTTTGTACGAACTAACATCAACCCACTGTTCATATGTGCTCGTTAGAATTGTATTCTGAGTTACCTCCCAGGGCTGACTCAGTCCTACTTTATACGTTAGGTAGCGCCCTTTCCGAATTCCATAGGCTCCCGATGCGCAGGTAGTTCGAACCAACCGTGCCTATGAGACTCCGCCCGGCAGCTTTCGCCGTTATCAGGAACAGTGCGCCGATTCAACGGGATATAGCTGAGAAACAACCGCTTACCTCATAAAATATAGAGAGCATGAACCCAGTGACCAAAGCTAGGTATAACTTTATACGACAGGCATCAATCGGAGATTGAATGATACTACATACGCATGAACTGCCATGCCAAGCTAGATCCGGTTAGTTGTGGTGGGGAGCTCAAGATACTTTCTCTTAAGATGGGCAAAGAAGCCGCCTAGTATGCGTCAAGGGAGCACGGTCCCGAATGGACGCTTGGTAGAAATTACATACCCAGTAATAACGCCGAAAGAATTTGCGGTTGGTCCATAATGTCATTCGATGTACTTACCGGGAGCTGAGCCAGTCCTAACACGGAGTGAATTGGCACAACGACACCGTCTGTCTTGCACCACCGGTGTGCCGATCAGGTAACAATGAGTATAGTTAAACCCTCCATCGACCGCATTATGAACCGTATTGAGCGGCACCAAAAATCTCGCGTCGAAGGTCAGAACGTGATGAAAGTTGGTGAGATGATAGCACAACACACTTACCAGAATGATACACCTAATTTACAGCGGTAGCAAGCGGTGCCATTCACAAATCACTGTGTAGTACTAAAAGAAGCCATACAGACTGGATAGTTTTGTGCGTATACGTGGAGTCAGTATCAAAAGCATTCCGTGATGGCGGGCAACGAACTTAGTGGAAACTCTATGCTAACGTGTGCTGGGGGTGGGCAAAAGTAGCATCCCGGATAAGCCTGTATTTATGCTCTGGTTCTAAGTCTCGTAGAGTCGATGATGAGAGGTGGCCAAAAGGCAATTAAGTCCACGTCCCCTGCTCCACCATTCCAACTCGCCTCGTAGCGCGAGTCCTGAGGCGGATCCCGGATATTTTCTCCGAGTGCGGAGACTCAAGCTTGAAATCATGAAAGCACTATAGTGGCAGCACTCGTAGTGATACGCCCCGAGAGTACACTAAGCCCTCCTCCCCGCTATGTAGACCGTTTTCCTGACAGTACAACCTTATACCCGGATAGCTAAACGTGCAATCCACCCTCTAGTTAAGGTTCTTGACGCACTTCCTAAGGAGGATCTTATAAAGATTTAACCAGAGATCACGGATGCGAACTCAGTGGTTACTTGTTAGTAGCGAGTATTGCAATAGCGGTGGCAGAACTACCTGCCGCGGTTCTCTCGATTTCCTCTGAGGAAATCCCCTCCGAAGGCACAGTCGCGATCGTACACTGAATTGTCTTGTTGCCGAGTGCCTCTGGCGGCCGGAATGGATATTAGATCGAAGGGGACATAGATCGTGGTGCCTCGCCCCCCTAGATTTTGCCGACATCTCGACACATTGACCTTGAGGTCTGGATGTGCTAAAGAAACTTGTGTGACTCATAGGCTGGTACCTAACGCCTGTTTCATACGAGTACTTTGGATCAATAACAATCAGCAGTTGGAGATGTCCGGTAAACACGACGCGTTCACGCGGCGCCCCGCCACTTGTTCTTTGTGACGGGGGAAAAGATATAGCTGACTGAATAGTTTACTCACGCATTGACAAGACGTTCCGTAATAGACTCCCAATCACGTGACGATCTCGGCCAATAAGGTAACCAGGAGTGAAGTCAAAAACGGTTTGTGTTGAAGTAGAGACTACGTCATGACAGTCCTTCTTTCAACTCGCAGGGTCGTGATGTTAATCATCGGTAAATCGGGGCCAAGCCGCCTGTATTGGCCGGGTTACGCCTGCGTATCTTCCGACATATAATTGAGCAACTTGAGTATCACTCAGACGGTGGAACTACCTGTATTCCGGTCTAGTCTAATCGGCGGTTTCCATTTTCAGTCCATAACAAGGACCACGTAATTTTTATTTAGCCGCTCAGAACCGTACTACGAGTGCCCCCGCGCGAGGGAAATTGAGTCTCAACATCCAATTATAAAAGTGGCCAGGGATTGCGGCATGACCATTAGCGAGAGATGGTGGCGAAATGTCGCATACAACACAAACACAGCCATCTGTAGTTAAGAGGCTCTCCGTACGGCGCTATTATTGTATCGGAAGTGTCTCATGGGATCGATCCGGTTTATATGCGTTGCACATGAGAGCACAAACGACGAACAACGATCGCCAAAGATAGGTGAGCAAGCCTATAAATATAACGAAGAGCGGATACAGTTCGATACGTCCATGCTACCTTGGGGTCCGGTGCGCTAACAGCGTGTTAGCCCCGAGACAATTCACGCCTGGTGGCCTATGGACAGGACCTACGGTCCCAACAGTAATCTTCCTTTAAGCTAGGCAGGGATAAGTGTTTCAATATACAGAAACTGGTCATAGACGTCACATCCTTTAGTGGGTGAGCTCGTTGTCCGATCTAATAGCAAAGCGACGGTTATATAAGTGAAGGCCCAAGTAAAGGCTCGCTTTTTTTCCTTCGAGCGCTTAGCATACCCTAGTCCAAGATTGGCTATAAGGTGGAATCGCATGGAATGATCTACGCCCCGTAGGAATTGACTCACTAATTTGACATTGTTGCTTGGCTGGGTTTTATGCGATCGTACAGTATCCCGACCCAAGCCCCGAAATCATGGAGCGCGATGCTTGGGACCTTGCGCGGGAATGTCAAAGATCATAATAACATGCTAAAAGGCGCAATGCGGGCGAGAATCGTCAGCCAATTATTCTCCCGCTACACACATTCTTCTACAGTATTGACTACCCTTGAGACACCTTGAGCCCACTGACATCATGCCTTCGGGAAAGGGTAGACTGTAGGCATGACTGCCGCAAGAAATTTTAGCTATCGTAAGAGAGGCTGATAGTCTTAGAACCTATTCCTATCTTTAGAACAGAAATTCGCGAGTACGTGACTCGTAAAGAGTCAGATCCATGCAGCTAACCGGCGACAAGAGGCCTCACGGGACGTTCAGTTCTTATTAACCCATTTTATAAAGCTGCTATCTCTGTTGCGTCACCCGCACATCGGATGACTCGAGCACAGACCCCGTCTGTACCGCTAGCTTGAGGGAGCAGGTAGAAAAGGTATTTGTAAATACCGCACCTCTGTGAGTAGTCGTGAGTGTCTTCACTTTCCAAAAATCCTAGAATGATACGGATAATGGGGCGGGAAACCAACCATAGGCTCTGAAGGGCCACGTAGTACATACTTTCTTATAGTATAAATTGTTCCTCGCTTGAACAACAGACGGGTTTAGACTTTCGAGGTTCGGTACGCTCCGGCTCCGTCAGCAGGACCATCTTTAGCCAGGAGGGTGTGCATTGTACAAAACTGGGATGAAGAATTAGCTAATATTGGGTCGACTGATTGGCGTGTTATTGTATAAGTGGAGCTATTATACTACCATAAACAGTGCGGTGAGTACCACCTGCTGCCCGAGTACCACTACCACTTCAGGTCGCCTAGTTCCGAGTTGAAAGCTCGACGCACTCTAAAAACATTTCGATGCTGGCCAACAGTCTGGCTGCAACGGGGCTCGCAGCCGGGTGGGGGCCACATGTTAGGCGAACGTCACCTACCGAGCATAACCTTCGATATCGCCCGCGAGGCATCTGCAGGAACTCAACCTGGAGTGCTCATCGCGTCAATTTTGTTCTAGCTGTCGGCATAAGCCTCCGAACACAGCATCCGGCCCGATGATACGCCCTAGTTGGGAAGCAGTCCGATAAAAGTACGTTGCCAGGCTTGTGCGTTTTCGTCGTCGATAGTACAAGATCATAAAACAGACTCTGCTTACACTAAAAAGTTCTGAATAAACCGGATAATAGCAATTGCAGATCGCTTGTAGGTCCCATTTGAAATAGGGGCCGGGCGTTTGGAATCAGCATTCATATGGGCCCGGGATACGCCGGAGCAGGAACCGGAAGCAAACCGCTCGTTATTAGCTCCACCATATTAACGGGATAAGGACTTGTATAACCCGCCCCTATAAGACCAGCGCCTGGCAAGGTCTAATTGGCACAGTAGGCCGCAGGAGGGGTAACCAGAGGTTATGTCGATATGGCTCGTAGTTGAGTTCCATCGAGACACCTAAACATCTAAGTGTTCGACGGTGAGCTAACGTCGAGCGGAATACTTACAACACCGGGTAATCCGTCTCGGCCTGGTACAATACGGACTTAAGAAGGACGAATGGTGACCAAGTGATACTATGGCTGAATAGGATGGACCTCAGACTTATTGTTATAGCCCACGGACCAGAACATTTGCAACCCAGGGTTGCCGTCCCAACGTTGCTGGGTCTTCATGTTACGTCAACCCCATCGCCGAGATGGGCCCGACTTACCAGTAATCCTTGGCGCTCATGGGAACCCTGTCGTGCCCATAAGACGACAGGTCCTCCGAAAACGGAGCTTGAATGAAGGATTGGTCCTTCTTGTGCAGAATCAGACCCGCGCCCCGAGCTCATACGAAGCGGGACATGAACGCCAGTCACAGGGTGACGTTATAACCTCCGCTACCTTTTATATGGGATTGGTAAACTGGAAATGTTCGTATCAAGCCTGAGGTAAGGCTTAACCACCTATGTTTAAGAGTTCGGTATCAAGCAGAGAGGTTGAAAGTACCTCATCGGAGAAACCTATCGATCTCTTCTTTGACTATATAGACATCAGTGCGCTATAACTTTAACCTAAGTACTAGCTACGGGTAGCGTCTCGGACACCGTGGCTGCTTATTGTGGGATATCGACTATCTCTGCTAGGCGGGGTTAGACCGATCACTATTCTATGTAGTTATGACGTCTAAGCCGTTGTTTTGAACAGCCTGATTGGGAGTGCAATTACTGGGGCGGAAAAGCAATAACAGTCACAGCAGGATCTGGGGTTGTTATAAGACGGATTTAAGGCTACTACGGTCCCCGTCCAACGGTCTGTAATGTATGCTCGATGATAACCCCGTAGACTAAATAGGTATAACGTAACAACGGTCCACGCTACTTTATTTGATCTTAGGCCTTGAACATAGATGATGATTGCGGTGAAGGTAACTCCTGGGGTGCCTTTCAGGCACAACTGGAATCTATACTAGAGAGTACACCAGCCTCTTACAGCCTGTCGCTCATGCAGTGTATGGTTAATAGTGGTCCGACAAGACCGGTGGCACTGCAGTTATTGATATGTGATAAGAGCCAGCTGAGTAGAGCTGTCGCGATAGGTCAAAGTTGCATTAGTGTGCTTATCTAGACGCCATTTGCCCAGACTCGGTATGGACCCCGGAGCTCATACAGGTCAGGGAGTCGGCAGTATCCGTCCTCCCCTGCCATAACCTGTCCCACTATGAATGCTGTAATAGTACGTTTATGTGCGACTGCTCGTTGGAGATTAAAAGCCTTATCACTATACGTGAGTAAATCATGTTTGCTTGAAGAGAAGGATGCGGGAGTGGGTCAACCTAAAAAAAGCGACCCTTGGTGCCGGAGGAGTCTAGTTACTAGGGCCTAACGAGGGGATCGTAACAACGGTAAGCAGGTTCCTCGTTCATCAAGTACCTTGCCTGCAGTTAAACAGCATATTACAAGAAGAGATGAATACGCAAATGCCTTCCCACACACACTGCACTTGAAGCGTTTCTCTCCTGTGCGAGTTCTCTGGTGCCGTGTCAAATTTCCAGTACGATCCGTGCTGTATGCACGCTGGTCACATTGTTGCCTTTTTGCACCGAGCTGTGCCGAGTGCCTTTGCTCCATCAGACAAATTCTGCAGAGGAAGTGACAGCTGCAGACAGAAAAAAAATATCAACACCATCTACACGTCAGTATTGATGCACAGAGGAATGCATATATACAGTCACACGTGTATATACTTATTCATATATTCATGATATAGTGAAAAAGTGTCCCAAATTCCTCACACAGGCTGTTATGGCACACAATGAGAGGGCAAATGGTCACAAACATGCCTGGAAGCCCTCGTATCTTCAAAATGAATGTTAACCCAAAACTCCGAGCACACAATTTCGGCTGTCTGGCTCCAAAAGGAATATCATAGGGTGTTGAGAATAATACTATTTGTGTTATTTGTGTTATGCAGAAATGCATAAATTAATGTTCAATCGCAACTTAGAGGTGTGAAGCCAGGCACAGATGTCCTTGAATGCTGGGATGAACAGTTCCAACATCAGCTGCATGTGTGCTGTGATAACTTCCTGACTCCATTCGTACAAGGAGTTCCAGAGGAAAATAAAAACAAACTACTATTTTGATACAACCTCCATGCTCAATAGAGTTAATAGACATTACTGCAAATACAAACTTGACACTGTCCCACACTCATAGGCAGAGCCAGGATTTTCAAGTAGGGGGGGCAACCCCTCCAGCAATGAAAAATGATAGGAGTTGTTAGTATGTAAGGAGTTGTTATTAAGCAAGGACTTATCCCATGCTTTTTATTCGAAGCGTGTGATCGGCATGGCGCTCGCTGAAGGTGTTTGCCTTTAGGGAAGTCGTGTACTGTATACGCAACTGCGCACAATTCTGAGTCGCTTGCAACTGCTTTGCCGTTACTTATTGCCAATTATGGACTCAGACCGTTGTCCTCTCTTAGAGTACCTGGCACGTAATATGCCACACGGTGGCAGTGGGGGTCGCAAAATGCCGATTTATCTATATATATAAAATCGCAAATCTGTCTGTCTGTCTGTGTGTCGCCGGACCATCCGCAGTTTCATTGGATGGCGGTTGCCCCTGGCAACGGGTAGCGACGCATTCGCTGCGGGGTGGACGCCATTTTTTATTCCCGTTAAAAATATGCGCACGCATTAACACGCGACTCTGAGGTAAGTTCATCAAAGTTTCACGTCCTCTTCACTCCCCCCCCACCTCAATGTGTGCAATTACTATTATAGGGTCGGTAGATAATAAAATTATAGCGATTAGACAGTATTATTGTAGCGCGGGGGGGGGAACGGCACCCGTACCCAGCCTCAGCCGGGTGGGCAATTTAGGCGAGGCCGGAGGCTCTGCACGCTACTAGGCCTCGACACCCACCACGCGACTCTGAGGTAAATTCATCAAAGTTTCACGTCCTCTTCACTCCCCCCCCACCACAATGTGTGCAATTACTATTATAGGGTCGGTAGATAATAAAATTATAGCGATTAGACAGTATTATTGTAGCGCGGGGGGGGGGGGGTTAACGGCCCCAGTACCCAGCCTCAGCCGGGTGGGCAATCTAGGCGAGGCCGGAGGCTCTGCACGGTACTAGGCCTCGACACCCCACCCGTGTCAAGCGACGACTTTGTGGTATAAACTCGATATACCCAACGTTGCCCGGGGGGAAAATACATTTAAAATCTTCTGACAACTTTCAAACATTACATAACAATGAAATCTGTGTATATATGTAAGGTTATTAAGAAATATATTTTTCACCCGGGCAACGCCGGGTACTTATGCTAGTCTATATATAAAATGGAAATGTGTGGATACGTGTGTCTTTTCGAAATGTTTAGCATAGTTCCCAACATGCAACACACTTGAAATTTGGCATGTGGGTAGGTTCCATACTATACACAATGTAAAAAGCATAATAATAGACTTTTGTATTTTGGGGGGGGGGAATGACCATGAAGTGTGTGGCGTCAACCCGCAACACACCTGAGTTAAGCGCTCTGCAATGCATAGAGCTGTTAACAGCGTGCCGGGAGATTTTAGGTGGCGTTTCGCTCCTGGCCGATGAGGCCATTGGCTTCTCGGAGTTCAACAGTGGCGGCTCCTGCAAAATCTCTCAGGGGGGGCAAATGTCTGGATGATTGATAAGGATAAGGTCCACCCATGCAATGAATACATTTACAGCTTAAGAATGTAAAGGCAACTTCACTTCTTTATTATTAATGAAAAATAAAGTGACTCTTACAATACATCTTGTTTGTTTATATACTCACCATTAAAACAAACCACTCAAGTTTATTTTATTAAAGATTCCACTAGGTGGCGATAAATTATATTGTTGGATGAAACGTGCTTACGTATGATGACGTTAGCACGTATGATGACGTAGGCACGTTAGTGCATGCCCTCCCGGAAGCCATAGAGAATGCATTGCAGCGCCCCCGTTCGAAAAAAAACATCTTTGAATGTAAGTCTATGGGGCCACTCGGGGCGATTCTCAGCCGGAGTGAAATCGCCCAAAAAGAGGCGGTACTCCACAGAACGTGACATGACGCTGATTGGACTATATCCAGAGGCTGACAGTGACGGCTAGCGTGACTCTGTGGTTGAATGACATTGGTGGTGCGTCGCCCAATCGCCCTAATGAAGAAACCGCCCCTGGAGTTCAATACATATCCGTGCAAAGAACGGGTACAACTGCTATCTTAAACAACTACGCTGGTTTGGTCGTCTGCGTGCGTATCTGGACGTTAATTTATTTACGGACCCGCCCAAACAGCTCGCTCCGATTCGATGAAAATAAAACAGCCGACAAAAAGCCACAGCTCACTTTGATTCGATAAAAATAAATAATTAACACGCCTGGAAGAGAGCGATAGCATATGTTTGGCAAGGTCTGCGCCGCAGTGCTGCAGTGCACTGTGGGCGCAGACCCTGCGCTGTGTGAGTGTGGTGTGTAAGCAAGTGTGCGAATGGTAGTTACGCTAATATTACGTTTATTTATGTAAAAAATGGGTGCTGCGTGCTGCGATTAGTGGAGTCCCCAAACAACTTTACCTTACGAGTAGGCAGGGGTCGCTATACAGTGAGTCTTAGCGGACTGAGCTGCCAGCTTCACCTGCCGGGACCACGGCCAGTTGCGTAGCGCCCCTATAGTTTCGCCCATGGGTCAATACCCCCATGGGGCAACCGAGCTGACTGATTCATGGGTACAATGGGTACTATCCGGCTTATTACCATTATTATGTATTGACGTTCATCACGTCTCCATGGACGGCATGCTGCTGCTGGTAAGGGCATGTGTTGCATAATATGCAGCATGTGTCCGCGTATCATGTTTGCCACGGATGCAGTTGGCATTACTGTACATTTTTCATGTTTTGGAGTGCCAATCCCATGCACTTTGAAATGTAATACACTGTCTAAAAAGGTTGCAGCCCGCCCCCCGCCGCTGTCACTCTCTGGCCGTTGCACAAGCCATATCGGAATTTGCGACATGCTAAAACAATGAGTACAGTGTGACACCACCCGGGTAACTCCCGGGATCAAAATGGGCATTGGAAAGTGATCGCTTTATTGAGATGATTATGGTACTACCACAGGGTATTGTGAACGCTTCAGGAGGAGGAGAGGTCTGGATTTGTAAGTCTCACAGTACCGGTAAGAAGCGCCGGGTGGGGGATGCCCTCCACTGGGGTACAAATTTTGTCATTATTAGTATACGATCATGCAATGTTTCTATCTGCAAGCTGCCATAACTTAAACGATCCCCGTTATTGTTCGATTGAGAAATGGAGTGACCCACACCTCTGATACCATATGTGAGGAACCCAAAAATCTGATGCATACGTACAACACCCACAATGGGAATACGTAAACGTAAACACACCAACAAAATACATTTTAATATAAGAAAAAAAATAGGTGGCCCCATAGCGCATCTGTCTGTGTGTGTACATAAAGACGGAGGATGCAGGGGCCAACCTGTGTGCGATCAGAACGGTGCAATTGCTGACCAATGTCACTGTGGATGGCGCACATGCTGACGCACACCGGAGCTGTGTCTTTGCGATGCAAGGGCATGGTGGATGGTGGAGCGCATATGGATGGTGCGTTACGAATAAAATAAAATAAAACAAACCGCTGGAAGCAGCCATGCGAGCAGGCTACCTTGGGAGCGATCGCGAATGGGTTGCGTGTCTGGAAGAAGCCTCGCTCTTTCAGATGCCGTACCAGCTTCGTCAACTCTTCGCTACGATACTGCTGTATTCCATGCCAGCAGATACGAAGGCTCTCTGGGATAAATTCTATGACGAATTGGCTCGCGATTACGAGTACCAGTACCGCCAGCTGACCAACAAAGAAGAAATGGTAAATCTTCTTGGTTCTTTCGGTAAAGTCACGTAGAAGGGAAGCAATACAATAAAAAAAATTTAAACATAATAAAATAATTCTCACGACGTTTCGGCCACAACGCAAGCAACCGTCCTCAGGTGAAAACCAGGTCTGTCGAGGCGACAGCGTCTGAATGAAACAGCACACGTGCTTGGAGCATATATATAAGCTGGGTTGGAAGGGGGGAAAATGGCGACTTCACAATAAAATGTGCATATCAAGAGGAATTTAGCATATTTATGGGAAATGCAGGTATGTGATTTGTACTACTTATGCCCGTGCATTATGCATGATTAGCAGCATCAAAGGGAGGGGATATAGGAAATGCAGGTATGTGATTAGTACTACTTATGCCCGTGCATTATGCAGGATTAGCAGCATCAAAGAAAATAAAAGAAATGGTAAAGTTCAAGACCCTTCACAGCCTCCACGAGTTCCTCACGGCAGGTGGGATCGCTCTGTCGGACTTTGACGACCTCCTGCAGCTTTCCGAGTACCCACACTTGGTCTTGGACTCGCTGCTTGAGAACAACCATATCCGCCGCGAATTGGACACGAAGGACTTCCCATTTCGACTTTGGTGCAAACAGTTCCCCATTGTCCCAGCCTTCGCGATGACCATCAACAAGGCGCAAGGGCAAACTGTTCACAACCTGGGATTATATCTACCAACGCCATGCTTCTCGCACGGCCAACTGTACGTGGCACTATCGCGAGTCACGGCAAGATCCAACATCAAGGCGCTTATTGAGGGACCTGACGACGAGGAGGAAGACGGAGTGTACACGAAGAATATCGTGTATCGCCAGATATATTTGAATAAATTTCGATTTAAAGCTTTCGTGACTGCAGGGATCCATCTTCTTGGTTCTTTCGGTAAAGTCACGTAGAAGGGAAGCAATAAAATAATAAAAATAAAACATAATAAAATAAAATAATTCTCACGACGTTTCGGCTACAATGCAAGCAGCCGTCCTCAGGTGAAGAATGAGACACTACCAAGCTAGGAGCTTATATATACGCTGCGTTGGAGGTGCAAGAGCGCCTTAACAAAAAGAATGTGCATATGAAGAGGAATTTAGCATATTCATGGGAAATGCGTAGGAGGTGGGTGGGGGTTTCATAGTCATATTATGCCCATGCATTATGCAGGATCAACAGCACCAAGGTGGGGTGCAGTAGCATTAAACAAAGGAAAAGAATGTTAATAGTATGTAGCTGCAGTTACTAAACAACAATGTAGAAAACTAAAGTATAAACTACACAAAAAACTAAAGTATAAACTGCATAGCACCATCAGTATACTTACTATACTCTACAATAAGCTGAGTTACTAACAGCAAGTAATACATTACAATTCTACGTCGTAAAAATTATATAATATGCTTCCATCTAAACTTTATTCACTTACATCACACGAGCATACACCGTACTATATACTGCCATAGATAAACCCAACATTAAATTACATACTGTATTGCTATAAACCACCCTATACCTTATACAATTTAATATAACACTATGTATTATTCTACTCACCCTAATGTGTATCACACTGCTATATGTTTACTATACAATTGCGATACTATATATTACTTTGTACATTGTATTAAGCATATAAATGTTATACTATTTGTTATTATACGCTGTACCATTGACCGTCGTATCAATGGGTGAGTCATGGAGGGGAAACTTGCTGCGGAGCAAAGAATCCATTCCCTGCGGAGAATACAATGCCAGTGAGTGGAACGCGGTCTGAAAGTCACCATAAACGTGAACACAATCAGTTAAGATCCGAAATGGTTTATTACGTCCTGCCAATGATTGCTAAGCCAGAATCCATCTTCTCGGTTAAAATTGTCTCTGTGTTTGTATATGTGGATCGCCTCATGAACGAATCTCTCATGATAGCCAGATGGCTTGCAGAGAACCTCTGTCTTGGAGAAGTCAATGTCATGTGAGCCCATTGAGTTGTAACAGTGATCTGCCACGGCTGAGGTGTTTGTCCTACCGTGTTTCAAGTCCGCTTTATGTTCACGGATGCGGTCCGAGACATGTCGTTTGGTTTCCCCAATGTAACTGCTACCACAGAGGGAACTTAGTTTGTAGACGCCAGGGTACTGTATGTCTGGAACCACATCTTTTACAGACGGTACCAGATCACGGATTTTATGTACTGTGCTGAATCGGACCTGGATCTTGTGTTTAATCAGGATTTTGGAGATCTTTTTGTGACCCCAGCAATGTAGGGTAAGGTGATGGTCTTGAAAGGCTCCTCAACAGGATTCTTCTTGATGGTTGGAGTGATGGCTTTGCGGATTGTGTAGTCGGAGTAACCATTAGCCTTAAGAGCTTGGCGTACGTGTTTGAGTTCACTGGCAATGTGTTCCTGGTCGGAGATGCATTGGGCTCTATGATATAGAGTCTTGATGAGAAGAATTCCCTCATCAAGACTCTATATCATAGAGCCCAAAATAAACATAAAACAATCACCAAAATATGTATATTGTGTCCAGCCACTTTCAACTCCCCACCAACCAAGTATATGCACACCGCCCGCGAAGCGGGCGGCGACTGCTAGTCTTAAATATAAAGCAGAATTTACATCTGTTTGTTTGAAGCAGCAAAACCTCTACAACGCTGAGCTCTGGCATCATGAAATTTTCACAGCATTTACTGTCTGGAATTTCTAAGTGAACGCGACTATTTTCAGCTCACCTTGTCATTCCCTTACCGAGTGGCCAAATCGAGTTTACGTAGAAGTGGGTTAAGGTTGAATTGAGTGAAAATATCCGATTTAGGTAAATTGATTTGTTTTGGCTTTTTTCATTCTTTCAATAATAAAACATATTTCAGTGAAATAAGGGAATATTAAATGAATTCAAGACAAGAATCCAAGTCCCGGGCGAAGCCGGGTAGTGAAGCTAGTTACTATTAAACCCCAATGATCCAATCGAAATTTGGGATTTCGATCGGATCGTTGGGGGGCATGTGCCACCCCACCCCCACTGGCTTCACCACTGTCACACACTGGCATGGTTCACAGGTGGTGGTGTGTCTAGACCCACACCTGGCCACCTTCACCTGCTCAGTATTAATGCTTCCTCACTCTACCAAGTAATTCATTGAGGTACAATTAACATCGCCGAGGCTGCGTGTCTCTCTCTCCCCGTGGTTGCGTGGATTTCCTTCCCGATCCCCCGGTTTCCCCTCCACATGTAGCGAGTGAGCACCGCCACGCGTCTAGAGTGAACACCGCCACGCTGTTGACAAGCCTCACCGTGTTGTTGTTGTGGGCAGGTCGCTTCTGAAAACAAGAGCGGTAGAGCAGCTAAAGCGGGCTTGGCCTGGTAAAATATAAAAAAAAACTGTGTCAATATTTAAAGTAAAACAAAGTTACAAAGTAGTTAGCCAGGTCAAGACAAATTATCTTAAGCAAGATAATTGAAGCAAATGCGATCAGGCGAGGGCAGGAGGCAAGGCCCCGCGTTGTCAAGTTCCTACCTGGACATCGCTTCCATGCTCGCTACTACTCAATTGACATCCCAACAAGAGAGAGCGCGAGGCTCTACCTCGGTAAACAACAACCATCACCATCAAAACAACCACCACCACCACCACCACAACCATCACCACCACCACAACCACAACCACCACAACCGCGATGAGAATTTCTCACCTCGGATTTCAGTGCACGGGCGGAACGGCAGCTTCCTGTTACCTCACTACGTCACGCGCAGTAGGAGGTGACATGACGTCACTTGCAGGGTCCGAAAACACTCCCCTCCCACAATGAGCGGTTTAATTTAAATAAATTATGCTAATGAGCCGGCCCATCTGTAGGAGGGGTGGGGCGCGGGTGACGGACTCGTCGCAATAAACTCGCAACGGCTTTCACGAAAACGTTATGTTAATGAGCGGCCAGTCACCGGGCGTAGCTTTGCCCAAATAAAGATTGTCACTGGAACAGATATCGGCAGCGCCTGAGGGGAGGTGACGTCACTCTCAAGAGCGCGGTGGTCGGTAGTGGGTGACATGACGTCACTAGCGAGGTCTACTTCCCCGGGCGTTTGACGTTGATGAGGTCACACTAAGCGGTGACGTCAAAGAGCGGGGTCAATGTTCAAGTTTGTTGACAGAAGGGGAGTGGCAGTGTCGTGGTGAGCGCTGCGCTCCGCACCGACCAGCCGAGTTCCATTCCCGCTCGTGGCCAACACCGCCAGTGACGAGTCTCTGAACCGGTCCTGAGCCTCCCCTACGTCGACTCAGCCTCAAACGAGGACCCGGTGCGGTGTGTATACATCGCCACGAGGGAGACAAAGGCGACCGGGCGTGGTGCTGGCCACCCACCCCTCGTGTGCCGTCCCACCCTTATTAGGTGCTCGCTAACAGCACTTGCCCCTACAGTCTGTTAAGGCTATACGGGGGATCTTTGTGTTAGGTGCTCACGAACGGCGTGTGCGGCGGCGTGTGAGTTGTGCTGCGTATAACCTGTGCGTGAGAATGAGTGAGAATGAGCTGTGTGTGAGTGAGCTGTGTGTGAGAGTGAGCTGTGTGTGAGAGTGAGCTGTGAGTGAGAGCTGTGTGTGTGAGTGAGTCAGTATGAGTGAGCTGTGTGTGTGAGTGAGCTGTGTGTGAGAGTGAGCTGTGTGTGAGTGAGCTGTGTATGAGTGAGTCAGTGTGAGTGAGCTGTGTGTATGAGTGAGTCAGTGTGAGTGAGCTGTGTGTATGAGTGAGCTGCATGTGAGAGTGAGCTGTGTGTGAGTGAGCTGTGTATGAGTGAGTCTGTGTGAGTGAGCTGTGTGTGAGAGTGAGCTGTGTGTTTGAGTGAGCTGTGAGTGAGCTGTGTGTGTGAGTCAATGTGAGTGAGTGAGCTGTGTGTGTGAGTGAGCTGTGTGTGAGAGTGAGCTGTGTGTGAGTGAGCTGTGTGTGTGAGAGAATGAGCTGTGTGTGAGCTGCGTGTGAGTGTGTGTGTCAGTGTGAGTGAGCTGTGTGTGTGAATGAGTCAGTGTGAGAGAGCTGTGTGTGAGTGAGCTGTGTGTGTGAGTAAGCTGTGTGTGAGGGTGAGCTGTGTGTGTGAGTCAGCTGTGTGTGAGAGAGAATGAGCTGTGTGTGAGGGTGAGCTGTGAGTGTGAGAGTACGCTGTGTGTGTGAGTGAGCTGTGAGTGAGAATGAGCTGTGTGTGTGAGTGAGCTGTGAGTGAGCTGTGAGTGAGAGTGAGCTGAGTGAGAGTGAGCTGTGAGTGAGAGTGAGCTGTGAGTGAGAGTGAGCTGTGTGTGAGAGTGAGCTGTGAGTGAGCTGTGTGTGAGCTGTGTGAGTGAGCTGTGTGTGAAAATGAGCTGTGTGTGTGAGTGAGCTGTGTGTGTGAGAGAATGAGCTGTATGTGAGCTGCATGTGAGAGAGAGTCAGTGTGAGTGATCTGTGTGTGTGTGTGTGAGTCAGTGTGAGTGAGCTGTGTGTGTGAGTGAGTCAATGTGAGCTGTGTGTGAGCTGTGTATGAGAGTGAGCTGTGTGTGAGTGAGCTGTGTGTGTGAGTTGAGTGTGAGCTGTGTGTGAGTGAGCTGTGTGTGTGAGTGAGCTGTGTGTGTGAGTGAGCTGTGTGTGTGAGTTAGCTGTGTGTGAGAGTGAGCTGTGTGTGTGAGGGAATGAGCTGTGTGAGCTGTGTGTGAGTGTGTGTGAGTCAGTGTGAGTGAGCTGTGTGTGTGAGTCAGTGTGAGTAAGTGTGAGTGAGCTGTGTATGTGAGTGAGCTGTGTGTGAGAGTGAGCTGTGTGTGAGAGTGAGCTGTGTGAGTTAGCTGTGTGTGAAAGTGAGCTGTGTGTGAAAGTGAGCTTTGTGTGTGTGTGTGAGCTGTGTGTGAGAGTGAGCTGTGTGTGAGAGTGAGCTGTGTGTGTGTGTGAGCTGTGTGTGTGAGAGAATGAGCTGTGTGTGAGCTGCGTGTGAGTGTGTATGAATCAGTGTGAGTGAGCTGTGTGTGAGTGAGCTGTGTGTGTGAGTAAGAGCTGTGTGTGAGGGTGAGCTGTGTGTGTGAGTCAGCTGTGTGTGTGAGAGAATGAGCTGTGTGTGAGCTGCGTGTGAGTGTGTGTGAATCAGTGTGAGTGAGCTGTGTGTGTGAATGAGTCAGTGTGAGTGAGCTGTGTGCGAGTGAGCTGTGTGTGTGATTGAGCTGTGTGTGAGTGAGCTGTGTGTGAGTGAGCTGTGTGTGAGAGTGAGCTGTGTGTATGAGTGAGTCAGTGTGAGTCAGTGTGAGTGAGCTGTGTGTGTGAGTGAGTCAGTGTGAGTGAGTCAGTGTGAGTGAGCTGTGTGTATGAGTGAGCTGCATGTGAGTGTGAGCTGTGTGTGAGAGTGAGCTGTGTGTTTGAGTGAGCTGTGAATGAGCTGTGTGTGTGAGAGAATGAGCTGTATGTCAGCTGCATGTGAGTGTGTGTGAGTCAGTGTGAGTGATCTGTGTGTGTGTGTGTGTGAGTCAGTGTGAGTGAGCTGTGTGTGTGAGTGAGTCAATGTGAGTGAGTGAGCTGTGTGTGTGAGTTAGCTGTGTGTGAGAGTGAGCTGTGTATGAGTGAGCTGTGTGTGTGAGTGAGCTGTGTGTGAGCTGTGTGTGTGAGTGAGCTGTGTGTGGGAGTGAACTGTGTGAGAGAGTGAGCTGTGTGTGTGAGAGAATGAGCTGTGTGAGCTGCGTGTGTGTGTGAGTCAGTGTGAGTGAACTATGTGTGTGAGTCAGTGTGAGTGAGCTGTGTATGTGTGTGAGCGAGCTGTGTGAGAGTGAGCTGTGAGTGAGCTGTGTGTGTGAGCTGTGTTTGTGAGTGAGCTGTGTATGTGAGTGAGCTGTGTGTGTGAGTGAGCTGTGTGTGAGAGTGAGCTGTGTGTGAGTGAGCTGTGTGTGTGATTGAGCTGTGTGTGAGTGAGCTGTGTGTGAGTGAGTCAGTGTGAGTGAGTCAGTGTGAGTGAGCTGTGTGTGAGTGAGTCAGTGTGAGTGAGCTGCGTGAGCTGTTTGTGTGAGTCAGTGTGAGTGAGCTGTGTGTATGAGTGAGCTGTGTGTGTGAGAGAATGAGCTGTGTGAGCTGCGTGTGAGTGTCAGTGTGAGTGAGCTGTGTGTGAGTGAGCTGTGTGTGAGAGTGAGCTGTGTGTGTGATTGAGCTGTGTGTAAGAGTGAGGTGTGTGAGTGAGCTGTGTGTGTGAGTGAGCTGTGAGTGTGAGTGAGCTGTGTGTGTGAGAGCTGTGTGTGAGAGTGAGCTGTGTGTGTGAAAGAATGAGCTGTGTGAGCTGCGTGTGAGTGTCAGTGTGAGTGAGCTGTGTGTGAGAGTGAGCTGTGTGTGTGAGTGAGCTGTGTGTGTGAGTGAGCTGTGTGTGAGAGTGAGCTGTGTGTGTGATTGAGCTGTGTGTGAGAGTGAGCTGTGTGTGTGTCAGTGTGAGTCAGTGTGAGTTAGCTGTGTGTGAGAGTGAGCTGTGTGTGTGAGGGAATGAGCTGTGTGAGCTGTGTGTGAGTGTGTGTGAGTCAGTGTGTGTGAGTGTGTGTGTGAGTCAGTGTGAGTAAGTGTGAGTGAGCTGTGTATGTGAGTGAGCTGTGTGTGAGAGTGAGCTGTGTGTGAGAGTGAGCTGTGTGAGTTAGCTGTGTGTGAAAGTGAGCTGTGTGTGAAAGTGAGCTTTGTGTGTGTGTGAGCTGTGTGTGAGAGTGAGCTGTGTGAGTGAGCTGTGTGTGTGTGTGAGCTGTGTGTGTGAGAGAATGAGCTGTGTGTGAGCTGCGTGTGAGTGTGTATGAATCAGTGTGAGTGAGCTGTGTGTGAGTGAGCTGTGTGTGTGAGTAAGAGCTGTGTGTGAGGGTGAGCTGTGTGTGTGAGTCAGCTGTGTGTGTGAGAGAATGAGCTGTGTGTGAGCTGCGTGTGAGTGTGTGTGAATCAGTGTGAGTTAGCTGTGTGTGTGAATGAGTCAGTGTGACTGAGCTGTGTGCGAGTGAGCTGTGTGTGTGATTGAGCTGTGTGTGAGTGAGCTGTGTGTGAGTGAGCTGTGTGTGAGAGTGAGCTGTGTGTATGAGTGAGTCAGTGTGAGTCAGTGTGAGTGAGCTGTGTGTGTGAGTGAGTCAGTGTGAGTGAGTCAGTGTGAGTGAGCTGTGTGTATGAGTGAGCTGCATGTGAGTGTGAGCTGTGTGTGAGAGTGAGCTGTGTGTTTGAGTGAGCTGTGAGTGAGCTGTGTGTGTGAGAGAATGAGCTGTATGTCAGCTGCATGTGAGTGTGTGTGAGTCAGTGTGAGTGATCTGTGTGTGTGTGTGTGAGTCAGTGTGAGTGAGCTGTGTGTGTGAGTGAGTCAATGTGAGTGAGTGAGCTGTGTGTGTGAGTTAGCTGTGTGTGAGAGTGAGCTGTGTATGAGTGAGCTGTGTGTGTGAGTGAGCTGTGTGTGAGCTGTGTGTGTGAGTGAGCTGTGTGTGGGAGTGAGCTGTGTGAGAGAGTGAGCTGTGTGTGTGAGAGAATGAGCTGTGTGAGCTGCGTGTGTGTGTGAGTCAGTGTGAGTGAACTATGTGTGTGAGTCAGTGTGAGTGAGCTGTGTATGTGTGTGAGCGAGCTGTGTGAGAGTGAGCTGTGAGTGAGCTGTGTGTGAGCTGTGTTTGTGAGTGAGCTGTGTATGTGAGTGAGCTGTGTGTGTGAGTGAGCTGTGTGTGAGAGTGAGCTGTGTGTGAGTGAGCTGTGTGTGTGATTGAGCTGTGTGTGAGTGAGCTGTGTGTGAGTGAGTCAGTGTGAGTGAGTCAGTGTGAGTGAGCTGTGTGAGCTGTTTGTGTGAGTCAGTGTGAGTGAGCTGTGTGTATGAGTGAGCTGTGTGTGTGAGAGAATGAGCTGTGTGAGCTGCGTGTGAGTGTCAGTGTGAGTGAGCTGTGTGTGAGTGAGCTGTGTGTGAGAGTGAGCTGTGTGTGTGATTGAGTTGTGTGTGAGAGTGAGGTGTGTGAGTGAGCTGTGTGTGTGAGTGAGCTGTGAGTGTGAGTGAGCTGTGTGTGTGAGAGCTGTGTGTGAGAGTGAGCTGTGTGTGTGAAAGAATGAGCTGTGTGAGCTGCGTGTGAGTGTCAGTGTGAGTGAGCTGTGTGTGAGAGTGAGCTGTGTGTGAGAGTGAGCTGTGTGTGTGAGTGAGCTGTGTGTGAGTGAGCTGTGTGTGTGAGTGAGCTGTGTGTGAGAGTGAGCTGTGTGTGTGATTGAGCTGTGTGTGAGGTGTGTGAGTGAGCTGTGGGTCAGTGTGAGTGAGCTGTGTGTGAGAGTGAGCTGTGTGTGAGAGTGAGCTGTGTGTGTGTCAGTGTGAGTCAGTGTGAGTGAGCTGTGTGTGAGTGAGCTGTGTGTGAGAGAGAATGAGCAGTGTGAGATGCGTGTAAGAGTGCGTGAGTCAGTGTGAGTGAGCTGTGAGTCAGTGTGAGTGAGCTGTGTGTGTGAGTGAGCTGTGTGAGTGAGTTGTGTGTGAGAGTGAGCTGTGTGTGAGTGAGCTGTGTGTGAGTGAGCTGTGTGTGAGTGAGTCAGTGTGAGTCAGTGTGAGTGAGCTGTGTTTGAGTGAGTCAGTGTGAGTGAGCTGTGTGAGCTGTTTGTGTGAGTCAGTGTGAGTGAGCTGTGTGTATGAGTGAGCTTTATGTGAGAGTGAGCTGTGTGTGAGGGTGAGCTGTGTGTGTGAGTGAGCTGTGTGTGTGTGAGAGAATGAGCTGTGTGAGCTGCGTGTGAGTGTGTTTGAGTCAGTGTGAGTGAACTGTGTGTGTGAGTGAGTCAGTGTTAGTGAGCTGTGTATGTGTGTGAGTGTGCTGTGTGAGAGTGAGCTGTGAGTGAGCTGTGTGTGTGAGTGAGCTGTGAGTGTGAGTGAGTTGTGTATGTGAGTGAGCTGTGTGTGTGAGCTGTGTGTGTGAGTGAGCTGTGTGTGAAATGAGCTGTGTGTGAGAGTGAGCTTCGTGTGTGAGTTGTGTGTGTGAGAGAATGAGCTGTGTGTGAGCTGCGTGTGTGTGTGAATCAGTGTGAGTGAGCTGTGTGTGTGAGTGAGCTGTGTGTGAGAGTGAGCTGTGTGTGAGCTGCGTGTGAGAGTCCGTGAGTCAGTGTGAGTGAACTGTGAGTGAGTCAGTGTGAGTGAACTGTGAGTGAGCTGTGTGTGAGTGAGCTGTGTGTGAGGGTGAGCTGTGTGTGTGAGTGAGCTGTGTGTGAGAGTGAGCTGTGTGTGAGCTGCGTGTGAGTGTGTGTGAGCCAGTGTGAATGAACTGTGTGTGTGAGTGAGCGAACTGTGAGCTGTGAGTGAGCTGTGTGTGTGAGAGCTGTGTGTGTGAGCTGTGTTTGTGAGAGAGCTGTGTGAGTGAGCTGTGTATGTGAGTGAGCTGGGTGTGAGCTGTGTGTGAGAGTGAGATGTGTGTGAGTGAGATGTGTGTGAGTGAGATGTGTGTATGTGAGTGAGTGAGTGAGATGTGTGTGTGAGTGAGTGTGAGTGAGCTGTGTGTGTGAGTGAGTCAGTGTGAATGAGTCAGTGTGAGTGAGCTGTGTGTGTGAGTGAGTCAGTGTGAGTGAGTCAGTGTGAGTGAGCTGTGTGTATGAGTGAGCTGCATGTGAGTGTGAGCTGTGTGTGAGAGTGAGCTGTGTGTTTGAGTGAGCTGTGAGTGAGCTGTGTGTGTGAGAGAATGAGCTGTATGTCAGCTGCATGTGAGTGTGTGTGAGTCAGTGTGAGTGATCTGTGTGTGTGTGTGTGAGTCAGTGTGAGTGAGCTGTGTGTGTGAGTGAGTCAATGTGAGTGAGTGAGCTGTGTGTGTGAGTTAGCTGTGTGTGAGAGTGAGCTGTGTATGAGTGAGCTGTGTGTGTGAGTGAGCTGTGTGTGAGCTGTGTGTGTGAGTGAGCTGTGTGTGGGAGTGAACTGTGTGAGAGAGTGAGCTGTGTGTGTGAGAGAATGAGCTGTGTGAGCTGCGTGTGTGTGTGAGTCAGTGTGAGTGAACTATGTGTGTGAGTCAGTGTGAGTGAGCTGTGTATGTGTGTGAGCGAGCTGTGTGAGAGTGAGCTGTGAGTGAGCTGTGTGTGTGAGCTGTGTTTGTGAGTGAGCTGTGTATGTGAGTGAGCTGTGTGTGTGAGTGAGCTGTGTGTGAGAGTGAGCTGTGTGTGAGTGAGCTGTGTGTGTGATTGAGCTGTGTGTGAGTGAGCTGTGTGTGAGTGAGTCAGTGTGAGTGAGTCAGTGTGAGTGAGCTGTGTGTGAGTGAGTCAGTGTGAGTGAGCTGCGTGAGCTGTTTGTGTGAGTCAGTGTGAGTGAGCTGTGTGTATGAGTGAGCTGTGTGTGTGAGAGAATGAGCTGTGTGAGCTGCGTGTGAGTGTCAGTGTGAGTGAGCTGTGTGTGAGTGAGCTGTGTGTGAGAGTGAGCTGTGTGTGTGATTGAGCTGTGTGTGAGAGTGAGGTGTGTGAGTGAGCTGTGTGTGTGAGTGAGCTGTGAGTGTGAGTGAGCTGTGTGTGTGAGAGCTGTGTGTGAGAGTGAGCTGTGTGTGTGAAAGAATGAGCTGTGTGAGCTGCGTGTGAGTGTCAGTGTGAGTGAGCTGTGTGTGAGAGTGAGCTGTGTGTGTGAGTGAGCTGTGTGTGTGAGTGAGCTGTGTGTGAGAGTGAGCTGTGTGTGTGATTGAGCTGTGTGTGAGAGTGAGCTGTGTGTGTGTCAGTGTGAGTCAGTGTGAGTTAGCTGTGTGTGAGAGTGAGCTGTGTGTGTGAGGGAATGAGCTGTGTGAGCTGTGTGTGAGTGTGTGTGAGTCAGTGTGTGTGAGCTGTGTGTGTGAGTCAGTGTGAGTAAGTGTGAGTGAGCTGTGTATGTGAGTGAGCTGTGTGTGAGAGTGAGCTGTGTGAGTTAGCTGTGTGTGAAAGTGAGCTGTGTGTGAAAGTGAGCTTTGTGTGTGTGTGAGCTGTGTGTGAGAGTGAGCTGTGTGAGTGAGCTGTGTGTGTGTGTGAGCTGTGTGTGTGAGAGAATGAGCTGTGTGTGAGCTGCGTGTGAGTGTGTATGAATCAGTGTGAGTGAGCTGTGTGTGAGTGAGCTGTGTGTGTGAGTAAGAGCTGTGTGTGAGGGTGAGCTGTGTGTGTGAGTCAGCTGTGTGTGTGAGAGAATGAGCTGTGTGTGAGCTGCGTATGAGTGTGTGTGAATCAGTGTGAGTGAGCTGTGTGTGTGAATGAGTCAGTGTGAGTGAGCTGTGTGCGAGTGAGCTGTGTGTGTGATTGAGCTGTGTGTGAGTGAGCTGTGTGTGAGTGAGCTGTGTGTGAGAGTGAGCTGTGTGTATGAGTGAGTCAGTGTGAGTCAGTGTGAGTGAGCTGTGTGTGTGAGTGAGTCAGTGTGAGTGAGTCAGTGTGAGTGAGCTGTGTGTATGAGTGAGCTGCATGTGAGTGTGAGCTGTGTGTGAGAGTGAGCTGTGTGTTTGAGTGAGCTGTGAGTGAGCTGTGTGTGTGAGAGAATGAGCTGTATGTCAGCTGCATGTGAGTGTGTGTGAGTCAGTGTGAGTGATCTGTGTGTGTGTGTGTGAGTCAGTGTGAGTGAGCTGTGTGTGTGAGTGAGTCAATGTGAGTGAGTGAGCTGTGTGTGTGAGTTAGCTGTGTGTGAGAGTGAGCTGTGTATGAGTGAGCTGTGTGTGTGAGTGAGCTGTGTGTGAGCTGTGTGTGTGAGTGAGCTGTGTGTGGGAGTGAGCTGTGTGAGAGAGTGAGCTGTGTGTGTGAGAGAATGAGCTGTGTGAGCTGCGTGTGTGTGTGAGTCAGTGTGAGTGAACTATGTGTGTGAGTCAGTGTGAGTGAGCTGTGTATGTGTGTGAGCGAGCTGTGTGAGAGTGAGCTGTGAGTGAGCTGTGTGTGTGAGCTGTGTTTGTGAGTGAGCTGTGTATGTGAGTGAGCTGTGTGTGTGAGTGAGCTGTGTGTGAGAGTGAGCTGTGTGTGAGTGAGCTGTGTGTGTGATTGAGCTGTGTGTGAGTGAGCTGTGTGTGAGTGAGTCAGTGTGAGTGAGTCAGTGTGAGTGAGCTGTGTGTGAGTGAGTCAGTGTGAGTGAGCTGCGTGAGCTGTTTGTGTGAGTCAGTGTGAGTGAGCTGTGTGTATGAGTGAGCTGTGTGTGTGAGAGAATGAGCTGTGTGAGCTGCGTGTGAGTGTCAGTGTGAGTGAGCTGTGTGTGAGTGAGCTGTGTGTGAGAGTGAGCTGTGTGTGTGATTGAGCTGTGTGTGAGAGTGAGGTGTGTGAGTGAGCTGTGTGTGTGAGTGAGCTGTGAGTGTGAGTGAGCTGTGTGTGTGAGAGCTGTGTGTGAGAGTGAGCTGTGTGTGTGAAAGAATGAGCTGTGTGAGCTGCGTGTGAGTGTCAGTGTGAGTGAGCTGTGTGTGAGAGTGAGCTGTGTGTGAGAGTGAGCTGTGTGTGTGAGTGAGCTGTGTGTGAGTGAGCTGGTGTGTGAGTGAGCTGTGTGTGAGAGTGAGCTGTGTGTGTGATTGAGCTGTGTGTGAGGTGTGTGAGTGAGCTGTGAGTGTGAGTGAGCTGTGTGTGAGAGTGAGCTGTGTGTGAGAGTGAGCTGTGTGTGTGTCAGTGTGAGTGAGCTGTGTGTGAGTGAGCTGTGTGTGAGAGAGAATGAGCAGTGTGAGATGCGTGTAAGAGTGCGTGAGTCAGTGTGAGTGAGCTGTGAGTCAGTGTGAGTGAGCTGTGTGTGTGAGTGAGCTGTGTGTGAGGGTGAGCTGTGTGTGTGAGTGAGCTGTGTGTGTGAGAGAATGAGCTGTGTGAGCTGTGTATGTGTGTGAGCGAGCTGTGTGTGAGTGAGCTGTGTGTGAGTGAGCTGTGTGTGAGTGAGTCAGTGTGAGTCAGTGTGAGTGAGCTGTGTTTGAGTGAGTCAGTGTGAGTGAGCTGTGTGAGCTGTTTGTGTGAGTCAGTGTGAGTGAGCTGTGTGTATGAGTGAGCTTTATGTGAGAGTGAGCTGTGTGTGAGGGTGAGCTGTGTGTGTGAGTGAGCTGTGTGTGTGTGAGAGAATGAGCTGTGTGAGCTGCGTGTGAGTGTGTTTGAGTCAGTGTGAGTGAACTGTGTGTGTGAGTGAGTCAGTGTTAGTGAGCTGTGTATGTGTGTGAGTGTGCTGTGTGAGAGTGAGCTGTGAGTGAGCTGTGTGTGTGAGTGAGCTGTGAGTGTGAGTGAGTTGTGTATGTGAGTGAGCTGTGTGTGTGAGCTGTGTGTGTGAGTGAGCTGTGTGTGAAATGAGCTGTGTGTGAGAGTGAGCTTCGTGTGTGAGTTGTGTGTGTGAGAGAATGAGCTGTGTGTGAGCTGCGTGTGTGTGTGAATCAGTGTGAGTGAGCTGTGTGTGTGAGTGAGCTGTGTGTGAGAGTGAGCTGTGTGTGAGCTGCGTGTGAGAGTCCGTGAGTCAGTGTGAGTGAACTGTGAGTGAGTCAGTGTGAGTGAACTGTGAGTGAGCTGTGTGTGAGTGAGCTGTGTGTGAGGGTGAGCTGTGTGTGTGAGTGAGCTGTGTGTGAGAGTGAGCTGTGTGAGCTGCGTGTGAGTGTGTGTGAGCCAGTGTGAATGAACTGTGTGTGTGAGTGAGCGAACTGTGTGAGCTGTGAGTGAGCTGTGTGTGTGAGAGCTGTGTGTGTGAGCTGTGTTTGTGAGAGAGCTGTGTGAGTGAGCTGTGTATGTGAGTGAGCTGGGTGTGAGCTGTGTGTGAGAGTGAGCTGTGTGTGAGTGAGATGTGTCTGTGAGTGAGCTGTGTGTGAGTGAGTCAGTGTGAGTGAGCTGTGTGTGTGTCAGTGTGAGTGATCTGTTTGTGAGAGTGAGCTGTGTGAGAGTGAGCTGTGTGTGTGAGTGAGCTGTGTGTGTGAGCTGTGTGTGAAAGTGAGCTGTGTGTGTGAGTGAGCTGTCTGTGTGAGCTGTGTGTGAAAGTGAGCTGTGTGAGAGTGAGCTGTGTGTGTGTGAGCTGTGTGTGTGAGCTGTGTGTGTGAGCTGTGGGTGTGAGCTGTGGGTGTGAGCTGTGGGTGTGAGCTGTGTGAGCTGTGTGTGTGAGCTGTGTGAACGTGAGCTGTGGGTGTGAGCTGTGTGTGAGTGAGTCAGTGTGAGTGAGTCAGTGTGAGTGAGCTATGTGAGTGAGCTGTGTGTGAGATTGAGCTGTGTGTGAGTCAGTGTGAGTGAGTCAGTGTGAGTGAGCTGTGTGAGTCAGTGTGGGTGAGCTGTGTGTGAGAGTGAGTCAGTATGAGTGAGTGTGAGCTGTATGAGTGAGCTGTATGTGAGAGTGAGCTGTGAGAGTGAGCTGTGTGTGTGCGTGAGCTGTGTGTGTGAGCTGTGTGTGTGCGAGTTGTGAGAGAATGAGCTGTGTGCGAGCTGCATGAGTGTGAATCAGTGCGAGTGAGCTGTGTGAGGGTGAGCTGTGTCAGTGTGAGCTGTGGGAGTCAGTGTGAGCTGTAAGCTGTGTCAGTGTAAGCTGCGTGTGTGTCAGTGTGAGTGAGCTGTGTGTGAGCAAGCTGTGTGAGCAAGCTGTGTGTGAGCGAGCTGTGTGTGAGCGAGCTGTGTGAGCTGTTTGTGAGTTGTGCGAGTGAGCTGTGTGAGTGAGCTGTGTGTGAGCTGTGTGAGTCAGTGTGAGCGAGCTGTGAGCTGGGTGTGAGAGTGAACTGTGAGAGTGAGCTGTGTGAGAGAATGAGCTGTGAGAGTGTGAGTCAGTGTGAGTCGGCTGTGTGAGAGAATGAGCTGTGAGAGTGTGAGTCAGTGTGAGTGAGCTGTGTGTGAGTCAGTGTGAGTGAGCTGTGTGAGCTGTTTGTGAGAGTGAGTCAGTATGAGTCAGTGTG
Source organism: Callorhinchus milii (assembly GCF_018977255.1). Lineage (NCBI taxonomy): Eukaryota > Metazoa > Chordata > Chondrichthyes > Chimaeriformes > Callorhinchidae > Callorhinchus > Callorhinchus milii. The sequence goes on from NW_024705180.1 coordinate 37,303, forward strand.
AGTGAGCTGTGTATGAGTGAGCTGTGAGAAAGTCAGCTGTGTGTGAGCTGTGTGAGTGAGCTGTGTGAGCTGTGTGAAAAGTGAGCTTTGTGTGTGGGCCGAAATGAAGAGCCTTCTTTACGCATCTTAGGAAGACAATAGCACCTCTTTTGCCCACTTCAGCAGATGCTTCTTGCTGTGGTTGTCCCACCTGATGACGGACGCTTGTGTTGAGCCCAAGACGTTGTGATTTAATTTATTTTTATTTTATACCTACGTGACTTTACCGAAAGAACCAAAGAGTATGGATACCTGCAGTCACGAAAACTTCAAATCTAACATCACTTATTCAATGTTTGACCCTTATAGACAAAATCAGATAAGTATTCATTCTAAATTATTGAGTCATTTTAACCAAATTTAATTACTGCACTGAAATATGCTGCATCAGGTTACATCGAATTAACAAGAAGCTATTTAAAAAATACACACCGTCTGCTTACCAGTATATGTACAACATACTATTGTGTCATTCAAAACGAGTAGGCCATTGCATGCTGGCGTCTGGGTCAAAATTGATGAAATTCTAAACATTACCAACAAACTCCACAACCAAGATGCCACATCAACCATTGCCCGCTACTGACAGGCTCTTGTCCACATGCAGGCCGGTGCAGGGCCACCGGTGCAGGGCCACCGGTGCAGGGCCACCTCCTTGTGCCACACAGGGGCAGCTGCTACTTGGGGATGCTCTTCGAGTGTTTGAGACGAGATACGATAATTAAAAAAAATCTGAATTTCCGAGGCGATTAAGCAAGCACAATAAAAATGCAATGATAACATAGCAAAAGCTTGGGAGCTTATTGGCTCTCGCTCCTGGTTAGAGATCTACGCAACCCACAGGTCCACAAAGACTGGCCGCTCTTACCCTGCAGGTTGCACCTAGAAATTGAGTTCAACTTCACATTCTTGTAATTAAAGGCCTGTGACAAAGGTGCGTCTATTGGAGCGACATCGTCTCAGACTTACACATCTACCGGGTCTCCAATTGACTTTGTATTGTCTCGGAGGAAGTCCACCCACACCTCCACTTCCACCAACTGCTGGGAGTTGCCTTGCTCTGCCTCGCAGTGAGAATTATCCTCCTGCTTCACGTTGCCTCCATCGATGTGAAGGTCCGATTTTTGAGTTGACTCTTCATCTTCACATTTTACCTTCACTTCTTCACTTTTCACCATCACTTCTTCATATTTCACCTTCACCTCTTCATATTTCACCTCGATACCTTTAAAAGTGTCCAAGCTGGGATTTTCTTCCGGTTCTTGTTTCATGAGGGATGGGCTCATTGCGGCACTTTGACTTTCACAAGCTGATTTCAGACTCCACTCCTTGTGAATCTTCAGATGCTTGTGTGTTCTCTGGTGTCTTTGAAGATTTGATGACTGTGAAAACGTCTTCCCGCACACACTGCACTTGAAGGGTTTCTCTCCTGTGTGTGTTCTCTGGTGTTGTACAAGAGCAGATGACTGTGCAAACGCCTTCCCACACACACTGCACTTGAAGGGTTTCTCTCCTGTGTGCATTCTCTGGTGTGCTACAAGAGAAATTGAATGTGCAAATGCCTTCCCACACACACTGCACTTGAAGGGTTTCTCTCCCGTGTGTGTTCTCTGGTGCATTACAAGAGTAGATGACTGAGCAAACGCCTTCCCACACACACTGCACTTGAAGGGTTTCTCTCCTGTGTGTGTTCTCTGGTGTATTGCAATAGGAGATTAGCATGTCAATGAGTGGACGGCAACGTGATGCTGCTGCAAGTAAGATGACGACGCAGCATGGCATGCAAGCTTGAAAATCAGGAGAAAGACACTAAAATTAAATAACCTAGTAAAATATCGAAATGTAATGTAATGCAACACAGAGAGTCGGTCAACACACAATTAACGCATAGCCCGGTTGATTACGTATTTGAAAGATTGCTAAGTTAGAATTTAAGTGTGAAAATTCCAAAGAGACGACCCAGGCAGAGAGAACAGACAGCGGTAAGCAAGATGGCAACGTGGTACGGTACACAAGCTTGAAAATTAGAAAGGCACACTAAAATTAAATAACCTAGTAAAATATCGAAATGTAATGTAATGCAACACAGAGAGTCGGTCAGCACACAATTAACGCATAGCCCGGTTGATTACGTATTTCAAAGATTGCTAAGTTAGAATTTAAGTGTGAAAATTCCAAAGAAAGGACACAGGCAGAGAGAACAAGATTACGTTTATTTAGTGTTAATGTGTTAATGAGTTTGAATGTGATTTAGGGCCTAGTCCGTTAGTGCCTTGACTAAAGCACTCCGCTTTTGTATTGTTTTTTTGTTAATTTGTGTACATTTATGCACTTTCAAATATAAATGTACGTGTCTATATTTATTGTAATACAAATACAAGGATATTTATTGAAATGTTGGGTTTATTTTTATTTGTTTATTGAGTTAAAAATTACACTGGTCACACTTTTTCTGGCATAAGGTATTCCAACGGTTTTAAGGTAATTTTGGGGTGCTGATTCCAAATCTGGCATCAGTTTTTGTCTATCACATCAGATTTTTGGGATATGATATATTGCATTTTCAATTAAATCAGCAAATGTATGCTCATATACGAATAGCTAAACAGACATCCATACAAGAATAAGATAAGATACAATAATAATGAAACAAACATTTAATGAGCCGTAGCACAAAGTTGTGAGAGTGACTGCATATCAATGTGAGTGAATGTATATTACCATGTAAGAATTGAATTGTGAAGATAATAAAAATATGTACAAAAAGGTCATTCACAATAGTGATGTTACATCTCCATAAACGACTTCTTCTTTGACGATCTCCGATGTACAGCTTGTGGAATGTTTCTCATCAAGGACCAGCATTAATCTGCCATCATGTTTGAGTCCCATATGGTCTTGGTAACGTTCTTCCATAACTTTAATGTCTTGATGAAAGCGTTCACCTTGCTCTTTGCTCACGTGACCCATGTTCTCTGGAAACTGAGCCAAGTGACTATGTAACCTTGATGCTCATTCTACATCCAAGTGCTTGGAAACTCAAGAGCAGCTCCTCCACAATCTCTCGATAGTTGTCCACTTTCCTGTTCCCAAGGAAATTCCGCACCACATCAGATAATGCATTCCAAGCTCTAGCCTCTGCCGCAGTCGTTGTAACAAAGTGTGGATCCCTGATGAGTGTTCTTATTTGAGGGCCAACAAATATTCCTGCCTTTTCTTCTCGGCACTGAGACTTGAAAAGGTTGAACATATATAGCTGAAGCAGTCTCCAGTGTGATCAAGAGCTTTGACGAATTGCTTCATTAACCCAAGTTTTATGTGCAGTGGGGGAAATACAATTTTATTCCTATCAACCAGAGGCTCATTCTTGATGTTCTTGTCACCAGGCGTCAAACTGATTCTTGGTGGCCAGTTCTGTTTAACCCAGTATTCTAATGTAGCCCTACTGTCCCAGTAGCACAGGAAACAAGGGTATTTGGTGTGACCTCCTTGCTGACCCAGCAGAAAATTAACCATTTTCAAATCAACACAAATTAGCCATCCATGAACATGGTATTCCTATCTATCCAGAACAATCTTGATGTTGGCATATTCTTCATTCATTTTTACAGTGTCCTATTGGGATTGAACCATATATATTTCTGTTGTGAAGTAACACACATTTCAAACTCCTTTTACTACTGTCAATAAAAAGTCTCCATTCACTTTAATCATATGCGGGCAGTCCCATATTGAGAAGAAGCCCTTCAACATCATTACAATAAACAAGTTGACCATCTGAATGGAAGTACTGCTTCTCTGTTACGATAAAAGGGGACAGTAGTACCAGGTCTGAGTAGTCCTTTCTCTTGCAGCCTGGAAGCCAACAATTCAGCAGACTGCTTTGGCAAATACAAATATCTTACAAGATCATTCAATTCAGGCTGACTAAACAGATACATTTTATCACAATCTGCATCAGATGACGTATATTCTATCTGAGCATCATCATCATCTGTATAAACAGGTAAACTGAGGGATTCAGCATAAATCTCTGGTAGCTCAGTAAATACAGGCACAAGTATTTCCTCACAGTGCTCAACTGGTCATCTGGTAGATGGGATATCTGGGTATTGTAAATGTTGTTTGTTTTTCTTATTGAAACCTTTTACATTGACAAGGCAGAAGTAGCAGTTATCCAAATGGTTTTCTCTCCTAACCATTGGCACACCAAACTTCAGCTTAGCATTCTTTCCTTTAGACCATGATCGCAAAGTTTCAACACAGATTTTACACACTTTGTGAGGAGCCCAATTTTTTAAGTAGGCAAGATAAACCTTCTTGACAAAGGTATTGATGTTGCACCTTTGATCCTGCAAAGTGAATCACGACGTCGTGATTTTCATTGTTTTATTTTTATACATTTTTATTTCATTTTTTACCTACGTGACTTTACTGAAAGAACTAAGAGTATACCCCTGATATTTTAAAGATGGCAATTCTCCTGCTGTATATCCTACTGTTGTCCCTCCCGGCCATATCTAGTGCCACACTCAACTCTACAAACGGCTACCCTCGTTACTTCGCATCCATACTTGTTGCTCAATTTGCCACTACACCTGCTAATGAAACAGCGTATAGACAATTATACACTCCATCATTGAATCCTTTTCAACCCTATCTTTGTCCCATTACTTCACCAGCACTCCTTCCAAACTTCATTCTGCTCTTAAGAATATCACCATCTGCGAGTTGCTGATATTCGTCCAAGGTTCGCCGCTCGTCATCCTTTCACAGAAAATACCTGTGCAAACTATTAATTCTACTTTTATTTCTGGGTGGTATTGAGCTTCATCCTGGCTCAAAGAAATCGTATAATTATGTAGATTTTTCTGGCAGAAAAGGTGTTGGTGTTCTACACGTCAACATCAGAGGGCTTGTGATTAAATTAAGTCAACTAAAACTATAAAGTAGTGGCAAGTCTGGACCCGGACATTTTTTGCCTAACAAACATTTCTCACTCCTGCTGTAAATGACTTGCAGATTACGATTGACAACTACAACCTTTTTGGGCTTGACCGAGGATCTAAGGGAGGTGGAATTGCCATCTATATTTGTAATACTATTGCATGTTCACCAGCTCACTCCTTGTTTAAAAAAACTTGCTTTGAAGGTCTTGCTCTCAGAATAACTCTCCCAAATAATCAACAGATATTGGTAGTGTGCTGCTATAGACCACCTAGTGGTAGGGATGTTGAAGCTGCGTCTGCACTGAGAGAGCTTCTTGGGGGCCTCCCTAAAGGTGAAATCGTTTTAGTGGGTGATCTAAATTGGAATTGGCTAAAATCGCAGGCCGTGGCCACAAATTTTACAGATGAATTTAACCTATTTCAATTAATAAATGTCCCCACAAGACCCAACCTAAAAAATCCGGGATAGTCATGTCTGCTTGACGTCCTATTGACAAATGACCCTCACAATATCGCACTGACTGGTGTTCTTCATATTTGGGGTGAGATCATCAGCCAGACCCAAAGCCCCCCCTAAATTGGCTGAGAAGCACTCCATGAGACACTTGAGCATTCAGGCATTTACTAATGATGTGCTTCACTTGGATATTGACAAGGTCTCTGAAATCCCAAACCTGACTACGGCTTGGGAGATCTTCAGGTACACGTTTCTCCAAATTCTTGACAAAAATGCTCCATTGGTTAGATTTAAAACTAAAGGGAACCGCCCACCATGGTTTGATCCTTTGATTACTAAGCTCATGAAAACGAGGGACAAGGCTTGGGCACTTGCCCCGACATTCTGTCCAGGCTATACGGGGGATCTTTGTCTTTGTGTGTTCGGAGCAAGTTTGAGTGGCGTGTAGCCGTGGGAGTTAAACGGGCGTGTGCTGCTATTGACAGTCGTTGACTCCGGTGTGACAGACGCTGATAGACACACATAGACAGACAAGACAGGCGGACAGACACAGACAAGAGGAATACAGAGACAGAGAAAGATAGAGGAGACAGAGAGAGACACACAGAGGCAACAGAGACAAAGACAGACAGAGATGTTGAATCGAAAACACTTAACTCGCTCCATGGAAAGAGTTTTCTCGATCTTTGCCCATCCCCGGAAGTCGTTCTAGTTTATATTTATTTCAGTGTGGCGTGTACATGTAAGCAATGTGGGATATCGATGTACACAGATATGAACAAGATCAGCAGACAAGACGTCTTTCATACTCTTTGGTTCTTTCGGTAAAGTCACGTACGTAGAAAAAATAAAATAATAAAATAAATCGCGACGTTTCGATCACAACACAAGCAGTCGTCATCAGATTAAAACATCCAGACATTTTCGCGGCAGAAGTCACGTGAGCTACGGCACGTGACATATATAAGGTGCCCCCCCCCACACCGTGGCTTGCCCCGCTCAGCTGAGCATTGTTTTAATGCGTTGGGCTCACGCGAAATTGATTGCTGTAAGACGAAGGTACTTTGAAACCCACTGGCTATACTCTTATATAAGCGCACAACTTCATCTATCTGTGACGAACGCTGCACTTTCCGTCGTTTTCATGCAGGTGGCGCTGCAAACCTACGCACCCCCTGTATGAACGACGGAGGCGCAGGGACAGACGTTCGATCACGTTGGAATCGATCTACGGACGGCGGTCTTCTCGCACAGCCAGCTCTGTGTCGCCTTATCTCGATCCCGCGATCCCAACAAGGTGAAAGTCCGCATTGAACCAAATCCCCGGCAAGGCCATCTACTTAACGACGAGAGGAAATTTACACAAAATGTCGTTTTCGATTAAGTCTACCAGATGTAAAATGATATAAGCTTTTAATGAAGAAATCAATTATCTAATTCAAAACATAATACAATTCAACGTTGTTTCATTTTCAAACTTCAAAACGGAACATCGGGAGCTTGCGTGGATGCGTCGTTCGTGCGCAGTTTTTTTTCATGACTTTCCTGGCCCAAGGCCGTAAAAGGTTGTGAGGGGCTTGCTTCAACCCATGGTTGTGAACATTCAAACGTTAATCAGCAAGGAGAATTTCTAGTCCTAGTTCGACAAAATCTACATCAACATGTAATACAAAATTATAATTCGTGTTGTAGAGAATGTACCTCCTATTCGTGTAACTTTTGAGTGGTATGCCTTGTAACTGATGAATGATCCGAATGAGCTCCCTATTTCAAAGACAATGAGTTGCTCCAAAGGGAGATGCTTCCTGAAAACACAAAAGTACCCTTTGACCTGTATCACAAAAACAACGGGTCTCACCAGAGTGAACTATCCAGGTTACTTCCAAAACACACACTTTGTCCTAACATCACTTAATCAATGTTTGACCCTTATAGACAAAATCAGACAAGTATTAATGCTAAATTATTGAGTAATTTTAACAAAATTTAATTACTGCACCTAATTATGCTGAATCAGGTTACATCGTATTAACAATAAGTTATTTAAAAAAATACGCACCGTCTGCTTAACAGTGTATGTACAACATAATATTGTGTAATTGAAAACGAGGCCATTGCATGCTGGCATCTGGGTCCAAATTTATAAAATTTTAAAACATTACCTACAAACTCCACAACTAAGATGCCACATCAACCACCGCCCCCTACTGACAGGCTCTTGTCCACATGCAGGCCGGTGCAGGGCCACCGGTGCAGGGCCACCGGTGCAGGGCCACCGGTGCAGGGCCACCTCCTTGTGCCACACAGGGGCAGCTGCTACTTGGGGATGCTCTTCGAGTGTTTGAGACGAGATACGATAATTAAAAAAAATCTGAATTTCCGAGGCGATTAAGCAAGCACAATAAAAATGCAATGATAACATAGCAAAAGCTTGGGAGCTTATTGGCTCTCGCTCCTGGTTAGAGATCTACGCAACCCACAGGTCCACAAAGACTGGCCGCTCTTACCCTGCAGGTTGCACCTAGAAATTGAGTTCAACTTCACATTCTTGTAATTAAAGGCCTGTGACAAAGGTGCGTCTATTGGAGCGACATCGTCTCAGACTTACACATCTACCGGGTCTCCAATTGACTTTGTATTGTCTCGGAGGAAGTCCACCCACACCTCCACTTCCACCAACTGCTGGGAGTTGCCTTGCTCTGCCTCGCAGTGAGAATTATCCTCCTGCTTCACGTTGCCTCCATCGATGTGAAGGTCCGATTTTTGAGTTGACTCTTCATCTTCACATTTTACCTTCACTTCTTCACTTTTCACCATCACTTCTTCATATTTCACCTTCACCTCTTCATATTTCACCTCGATACCTTTAAAAGTGTCCAAGCTGGGATTTTCTTCCGGTTCTTGTTTCATGAGGGATGGGCTCATTGCGGCACTTTGACTTTCACAAGCTGATTTCAGACTCCACTCCTTGTGAATCTTCAGATGCTTGTGTGTTCTCTGGTGTCTTTGAAGATTTGATGACTGTGAAAACGTCTTCCCGCACACACTGCACTTGAAGGGTTTCTCTCCTGTGTGTGTTCTCTGGTGTTGTACAAGAGCAGATGACTGTGCAAACGCCTTCCCACACACACTGCACTTGAAGGGTTTCTCTCCTGTGTGCATTCTCTGGTGTGCTACAAGAGAAATTGAATGTGCAAATGCCTTCCCACACACACTGCACTTGAAGGGTTTCTCTCCCGTGTGTGTTCTCTGGTGCATTACAAGAGTAGATGACTGAGCAAACGCCTTCCCACACACACTGCACTTGAAGGGTTTCTCTCCTGTGTGTGTTCTCTGGTGTATTGCAATAGGAGATTAGCATGTCAATGAGTGGACGGCAACGTGATGCTGCTGCAAGTAAGATGACGACGCAGCATGGCATGCAAGCTTGAAAATCAGGAGAAAGACACTAAAATTAAATAACCTAGTAAAATATCGAAATGTAATGTAATGCAACACAGAGAGTCGGTCAACACACAATTAACGCATAGCCCGGTTGATTACGTATTTGAAAGATTGCTAAGTTAGAATTTAAGTGTGAAAATTCCAAAGAGACGACCCAGGCAGAGAGAACAGACAGCGGTAAGCAAGATGGCAACGTGGTACGGTACACAAGCTTGAAAATTAGAAAGGCACACTAAAATTAAATAACCTAGTAAAATATCGAAATGTAATGTAATGCAACACAGAGAGTCGGTCAGCACACAATTAACGCATAGCCCGGTTGATTACGTATTTCAAAGATTGCTAAGTTAGAATTTAAGTGTGAAAATTCCAAAGAAAGGACACAGGCAGAGAGAACAAGATTACGTTTATTTAGTGTTAATGTGTTAATGAGTTTGAATGTGATTTAGGGCCTAGTCCGTTAGTGCCTTGACTAAAGCACTCCGCTTTTGTATTGTTTTTTTGTTAATTTGTGTACATTTATGCACTTTCAAATATAAATGTACGTGTCTATATTTATTGTAATACAAATACAAGGATATTTATTGAAATGTTGGGTTTATTTTTATTTGTTTATTGAGTTAAAAATTACACTGGTCACACTTTTTCTGGCATAAGGTATTCCAACGGTTTTAAGGTAATTTTGGGGTGCTGATTCCAAATCACATCAGATTTTTGGGATATGATATATTGCATTTTCAATTAAATCAGCAAATGTATGCTCATATACGAATAGCTAAACAGACATCCATACAAGAATAAGATAAGATACAATAATAATGAAACAAACATTTAATGAGCCGTAGCACAAAGTTGTGAGAGTGACTGCATATCAATGTGAGTGAATGTATATTACCATGTAAGAATTGAATTGTGAAGATAATAAAAAATATGTACAAAAAGGTCATTCACAATAGTGATGTTACATCTCCATAAACGACTTCTTCTTTGACGATCTCCGATGTACAGCTTGTGGAATGTTCTCATCAAGGACCAGCATTAATCTGCCATCATGTTTGAGTCCCATATGGTCTTGGTAACGTTCTTCCATAACTTTAATGTCTTGATGAAAGCGTTCACCTTGCTCTTTGCTCACGTGACCCATGTTCTCTGGAAACTGAGCCAAGTGACTATGTAACCTTGATGCTCATTCTACATCCAAGTGCTTGGAAACTCAAGAGCAGCTCCTCCACAATCTCTCGATAGTTGTCCACTTTCCTGTTCCCAAGGAAATTCCGCACCACATCAGAGAATGCATTCCAAGCTCTAGCCTCTGCCGCAGTCGTTGTAACAAAGTGTGGATCCCTGATGAGTGTTCTTATTTGAGGGCCATCAAATATTCCTGCCTTTTCTTCTCGGCACTGAGACTTGAAAAGGTTGAACATATATAGCTGAAGCAGTCTCCAGTGTGATCAAGAGCTTTGACGAATTGCTTCATTAACCCAAGTTTTATGTGCAGTGGGGGAAATACAATTTTATTCCTATCAACCAGAGGCTCATTCTTGATGTTCTTGTCACCAGGCGTCAAACTGATTCTTGGTGGCCAGTTCTTTTTAACCCAGTGTTCTAATGTAGCCCTACTGTCCCAGTAGCACAGGAAACAAGGGTATTTGGTGTGACCTCCTTGCTGACCCAGCAGAAAATTAACCATTTTCAAATCAACACAAATTAGCCATCCATGAACATGGTATTCCTATCTATCCAGAACAATCTTGATGTTGGCATATTCTTCATTCATTTTTACAGTGTCCTATTGGGATTGAACCATATATATTTCTGTTGTGAAGTAACACACATTTCAAACTCCTTTTACTACTGTCAATAAAAAGTCTCCATTCACTTTAATCATATGCGGGCAGTCCCATATTGAGAAGAAGCCCTTCAACATCATTACAATAAACAAGTTGACCATCTGAATGGAAGTACTGCTTCTCTGTTACGATAAAAGGGGACAGTAGTACCAGGTCTGAGTAGTCCTTTCTCTTGCAGCCTGGAAGCCAACAATTCAGCAGACTGCTTTGGCAAATACAAATATCTTACAAGATCATTCAATTCAGGCTGACTAAACAGATACATTTTATCACAATCTGCATCAGATGACGTATATTCTATCTGAGCATCATCATCATCTGTATAAACAGGTAAACTGAGGGATTCAGCATAAATCTCTGGTAGCTCAGTAAATACAGGCACAAGTATTTCCTCACAGTGCTCAACTGGTCATCTGGTAGATGGGATATCTGGGTATTGTAAATGTTGTTTGTTTTTCTTATTGAAACCTTTTACATTGACAAGGCAGAAGTAGCAGTTATCCAAATGGTTTCTCTCCTAACCATTGGCACACCAAACTTCAGCTTAGCATTCTTTCCTTTAGACCATGATCGCAAAGTTTCAACACAGATTTTACACACTTTGTGAGGAGCCCAATTTTTTAAGTAGGCAAGATAAACCTTCTTGACAAAGGTATTGATGTTGCACCTTTGATCCTGCAAAGTGAATCACGACGTCGTGATTTTCATTGTTTTATTTTTATACATTTTTATTTCATTTTTTACCTACGTGACTTTACTGAAAGAACTAAGAGTATACCCCTGATATTTTAAAGATGGCAATTCTCCTGCTGTATATCCTACTGTTGTCCCTCCCGGCCATATCTAGTGCCACACTCAACTCTACAAACGGCTACCCTCGTTACTTCGCATCCATACTTGTTGCTCAATTTGCCACTACACCTGCTAATGAAACAGCGTATAGACAATTATACACTCCATCATTGAATCCTTTTCAACCCTATCTTTGTCCCATTACTTCACCAGCACTCCTTCCAAACTTCATTCTGCTCTTAAGAATATCACCATCTGCGAGTTGCTGATATTCGTCCAAGGTTCGCCGCTCGTCATCCTTTCACAGAAAATACCTGTGCAAACTATTAATTCTACTTTTATTTCTGGGTGGTATTGAGCTTCATCCTGGCTCAAAGAAATCGTATAATTATGTAGATTTTTCTGGCAGAAAAGGTGTTGGTGTTCTACACGTCAACATCAGAGGGCTTGTGATTAAATTAAGTCAACTAAAACTAGTAGTGGCAAATTTCGATTTAAAGCTTTCGTGACTGCAGGGATTCATCTTCTTGGTTCTTTCGGTAAAGTCACGTAGAAGGGAAGTAATAAAATAATAAAAATAAAACATAATAAAGTAGTGGCAAGTCTGGACCCGGACATTTTTTGCCTAACAAACATTTCTCACTCCTGCTGTAAATGACTTGCAGATTACGATTGACAACTACAACCTTTTTGGGCTTGACCGAGGATCTAAGGGAGGTGGAATTGCCATCTATATTTGTAATACTATTGCATGTTCACCAGCTCACTCCTTGTTTAAAAAAACTTGCTTTGAAGGTCTTGCTCTCAGAATAACTCTCCCAAATAATCAACAGATATTGGTAGTGTGCTGCTATAGACCACCTAGTGGTAGGGATGTTGAAGCTGCGTCTGCACTGAGAGAGCTTCTTGGGGGCCTCCCTAAAGGTGAAATCGTTTTAGTGGGTGATCTAAATTGGAATTGGCTAAAATCGCAGGCCGTGGCCACAAATTTTACAGATGAATTTAACCTATTTCAATTAATAAATGTCCCCACAAGACCCAACCTAAAAAATCCGGGATAGTCATGTCTGCTTGACGTCCTATTGACAAATGACCCTCACAATATCGCACTGACTGGTGTTCTGGGTAATAACCTTAGTGATCACTCCTTCATATTTGGGGTGAGATCATCAGCCAGACCCAAAGCCCCCCCTAAATTGGCTGAGAAGCACTCCATGAGACACTTGAGCATTCAGGCATTTACTAATGATGTGCTTCACTTGGATATTGACAAGGTCTCTGAAATCCCAAACCTGACTACGGCTTGGGAGATCTTCAGGTACACGTTTCTCCAAATTCTTGACAAAAATGCTCCATTGGTTAGATTTAAAACTAAAGGGAACCGCCCACCATGGTTTGATCCTTTGATTACTAAGCTCATGAAAACGAGGGACAAGGCTTGGGCACTTGCCCCGACATTCTGTCCAGGCTATACGGGGGATCTTTGTCTTTGTGTGTTCGGAGCAAGTTTGAGTGGCGTGTAGCCGTGGGAGTTAAACGGGCGTGTGCTGCTATTGACAGTCGTTGACTCCGGTGTGACAGACGCTGATAGACACACATAGACAGACAAGACAGGCGGACAGACACAGACAAGAGGAATACAGAGACAGAGAAAGATAGAGGAGACAGAGAGAGACACACAGAGGCAACAGAGACAAAGACAGACAGAGATGTTGAATCGAAAACACTTAACTCGCTCCATGGAAAGAGTTTTCTCGATCTTTGCCCATCCCCGGAAGTCGTTCTAGTTTATATTTATTTCAGTGTGGCGTGTACATGTAAGCAATGTGGGATATCGATGTACACAGATATGAACAAGATCAGCAGACAAGACGTCTTTCATACTCTTTGGTTCTTTCGGTAAAGTCACGTACGTAGAAAAAATAAAATAATAAAATAAATCGCGACGTTTCGATCACAACACAAGCAGTCGTCATCAGATTAAAACATCCAGACATTTTCGCGGCAGAAGTCACGTGAGCTACGGCACGTGACATATATAAGGTGCCCCCCCCCACACCGTGGCTTGCCCCGCTCAGCTGAGCATTGTTTTAATGCGTTGGGCTCACGCGAAATTGATTGCTGTAAGACGAAGGTACTTTGAAACCCACTGGCTATACTCTTATATAAGCGCACAACTTCATCTATCTGTGACGAACGCTGCACTTTCCGTCGTTTTCATGCAGGTGGCGCTGCAAACCTACGCACCCCTGTATGAACGACGGAGGCGCAGGGACAGACGTTCGATCACGTTGGAATCGATCTACGGACGGCGGTCTTCTCGCACAGCCAGCTCTGTGTCGCCTTATCTCGATCCCGCGATCCAACAAGGTGAAAGTCCGCATTGAACCAAATCCCCGGCAAGGCCATCTACTTAACGACGAGAGGAAATTTACACAAAATGTCGTTTTCGATTAAGTCTACCAGATGTAAAATGATATAAGCTTTTAATGAAGAAATCAATTATCTAATTCAAAACATAATACAATTCAACGTTGTTTCATTTTCAAACTTCAAAACGGAACATCGGGAGCTTGCGTGGATGCGTCGTTCGTGCGCAGTTTTTTTTCATGACTTTCCTGGCCCAAGGCCGTAAAAGGTTGTGAGGGGCTTGCTTCAACCCATGGTTGTGAACATTCAAACGTTAATCAGCAAGGAGAATTTCTAGTCCTAGTTCGACAAAATCTACATCAACATGTAATACAAAATTATAATTCGTGTTGTAGAGAATGTACCTCCTATTCGTGTAACTTTTGAGTGGTATGCCTTGTAACTGATGAATGATCCGAATGAGCTCCCTATTTCAAAGACAATGAGTTGCTCCAAAGGGAGATGCTTCCTGAAAACACAAAAGTACCCTTTGACCTGTATCACAAAAACAACGGGTCTCACCAGAGTGAACTATCCAGGTTACTTCCAAAACACACACTTTGTCCTAACATCACTTAATCAATGTTTGACCCTTATAGACAAAATCAGACAAGTATTAATGCTAAATTATTGAGTAATTTTAACAAAATTTAATTACTGCACCTAATTATGCTGAATCAGGTTACATCGTATTAACAATAAGTTATTTAAAAAAATACGCACCGTCTGCTTAACAGTGTATGTACAACATAATATTGTGTAATTGAAAACGAGGCCATTGCATGCTGGCATCTGGGTCCAAATTTATAAAATTTTAAAACATTACCTACAAACTCCACAACTAAGATGCCACATCAACCACCGCCCCCTACTGACAGGCTCTTGTCCACATGCAGGCCGGTGCAGGGCCACCTCCTTGTGCCACACAGGGGCAGCTGCTACTTGGGGATGCTCTTCGAGTGTTTGAGACGAGATACGATACAAAACTCCAAGTTGCTGAGGCGATTAAGCAAGCACCATGTAAATGCAATTATGATTACATAGCGAATGCTTGGGAGCTTATTTGCTCTCACTCCTGGTTAGAGATCTACGCAACCCACAGGTCCACAACGACTGGCCGCTCTTACCCTGCAGGTTGAACCTAGGAATTGTGCGTTCAACTTCACATTCTTGTCATTAAAGGCCTGTGACAAAGGTGCGTCTATTGGAGCGACATAATCTCAAGCTACACATCTACCGGGTCTACATTTGACTTTGTATTGTTACAGAGGAAGTCCACCCACACCTCAACTTCCACAAACTGCTGGGAGTTGCCTCGCTCTGCCTCACAGTCAGAATTCTTCTCCTGCTTCATGTTGCCTCTATCGATGTGAAGGTCTGATTTTGGAGTTAAATCTTCATCTTCACATTTTACCTTCACTTCTTCGCTCTTGACCAACACTTCTTCAGATTTCACCTTCACCTCTTCATATTTCACCTTGATACCTTTAAAAGTGTCCAACTGGGATTTTCTTCCGGTTCTTGTTTAATGAGGGATGGGCTCATTGCGGCACTTTGACTTTCACAAGCTGATTTCAGACTCCACTTCTTCTGGATCTTCTGATGCTTGTGTGTTCTCTGGTGTGCATGAAGATTTGATGCAAGTGCAAACGTCTTCCTGCAAGGAGTGCACCTGAAGGGGTTCTCTCCCGTGTGTGTTCTCTGGTGTGCTACAAGACGAGATGAACGTGCAAACGCCTTCCCACACACACTGCACTTGAGAGGTTTCTCTCCCGTGTGTGTTCTCTGGTGTTCTACAAGAGTAGATGACTGTGCAAACGCCTTCCCACACACACGGCATTTGAAGGGTTTCTCTCCTGTGTGCGTTCTCTGGTGTATTCCAAGAGTAGATGACTGTGCAAACGCTTCCCACAACACTGCACTTGAAGGGTTTCTCTCCTGTGTGTGTTCTCTGGTGTCTACAAGAGTAGATGGACGTGCAAACCCTTCCCACACACACTGCACTTGAAGGGTTTCTCTGCCGTGTGTGTTATCTGGTGTTTTCCAAGAGTAGATGACCGTGCAAACGCCTTCCCACACACACTGCACTTGAGAGGTTTCTCTCCCGTGTGTGTTCTCTGGTGTTCTACAAGAGTAGATGACTGTGCAAACGCCTTCCCACACACACTGCATTTGAAGGGTTTCTCGCCTGTGTGCGTTCTCTGGTGTGCTACAAGAGAAATTGAATGTGCAAATGCCTTCGCACACACACTGCACTTGAAGGGTTTCTCTCCCGTGTGTGTTCTCTGGTGCATTGCAAGAGTAGATGACTGTGCAAACGCCTTCCTACACACACTGCACTTGAAGGGTTTCTCTCCCGTGTGTGTTCTCTGGTGTATTACAAGAGAACATGAACGTGCAAATGCCTTCCCACACACACTGCACTTGAAGGGTTTCTCTCCCGTGTGTGTTCTTGGTGTATTACAAGAGGACATGAACGTGCAAATGCCTTCCCACACACACTGCACTTGAAGGGTTTCTCTCCTGTGTGTGTTCTGTGGTGTTTTTTGAAGAGCAGATGGATGTGAAAATGCCTCCCACACACACTGCACTTGAAGGGTTTCTCTCTTGTGCGAGTTCCCTGGTGCCGTGTCAAATTTCCAGTACGATCCGTGCTGTATGCACCGAGCCGGCAGAGTGCCTTTGCTCCATTAGATTAATTATGCAGAAGAAGTGACAGCTGCAGACAGAAAAAAATATATCAACACCATCTACACGTCAGTATCGATGCACAGAGGAATGCATATATACACAGTCAAACGTCTATACCTATTCATATATTCATGATATAGAGAAAAAGTGTCCCAAATTCATCACACGGGCTGTTATGGCACACAATGAGAGGAAAATGGTCACAAACATGCCTGGAAGCCCTCGTATCTTCAAAATAAATGTTAACCCAAAACTCCAAGCACACAATTTTGGCTGTCTGGCTACAAAATAAACATTTCTAAAAGCTAAATTCCACTGACATAGCAAAAGGTGTTGAAAATAAAACTAATAGTGTTATGCAGAAATGCATAAATTAATGTCCAATCACAACTTAGAGGTGTGAAGCCAGCCAAGCTCACGATGTCCTTGCATGCTGGGATGAACAGATCTGACTTCAGCTGCATGTGTGTGCTGTGTTAACTTACTGACTGTTTCAATTCTTACAAAGAGTTCCAGAGGAAAAAAAAAACAAACTATTATTTTGATATAACCACCGTGTTCAAGAGTTAATAGACTTTACTGTAAACACACACTTGACGCTGTCACACACTGGCATGGTTAACAGGTGGTGGTGTGTCCAGACCCATGCCTGGCCACCTTTCTTCCGGTCAGTATTAATGCTTCCTTACTCCACCAAGTAATTCATTGAGGATCAATCAACACAGCCGAGGTGCGTGTCTCTCTTATCTCCTCGTGGTGAAAGGTTAACAACGTCTCCGACCCTGAAGCCTGCTGTATATTTGGAGTTTGCGTGTCTCTCTCTATCCCCGTGGTCGCGTGGATTTCCCTCGGATCCTCCTGTTGTCCCCACTCCACATGCAGAGAGTGAACACCGCCACGCTGATGACAAGCCTCACCTTGTTGTTTTTGTGGGCAGGTCGCTTCTGAAAACAAGAGCGGTAGAGCAGCTAAAGCGGGCTTGGCCTGGTAAAATATGAAAAAAACTGCGTGAATATTTAAAGTAAAACAAAGTTACAAAGTAGTGAGCCAGGTCAAGACAAATTCAATTTAAGCGAGAGAATTGAAGCAAATGCGATCAGGCGAGGGCAGGAGGCAAGGCCCCGCGTTGTAATATTCCAACCTGGACATCGCTTCCATGCTCGCTGCTACTCAATTGATATCCCTACGAGAGAGAGCGAGGCTCTACCTCGGTAAACAACCACAACCACCCAACCACCACAAGAACCACAACCGCGATGAGAATTTCTCACCTCGGATTTCAGTGGACGGGCGGAGCGGAAACTTCCTGTTACCGCGTGACGTCACGCAGCAGGTGGTGACATGACGTCACTTGCTGGGTACGATACACTCCCCTCCCACAATGAGCGGCTCTGTTAACTTAAATGAATTATGTTAATGAGCCCAGCCCATCTGTAGGAGGGGTGGGGTGCTGGTGCCAAACTCGTCGCAATAAACTCGCGACGGCTTTCACGAATATATTATGTTAATGAGCGGCCAGTAATTGGGTGTAGCTTTGCCCAAATAAGGATTGGCACTGGAACAGATATCGGCAGTGGCCGAACGGAGGTGACGTCACTCTCAAGAGCGCGATGGTCGTTAGTGGGTGACATGACGTCACTAGCAAGGTCTACTTCTGCGGGCGTTTGACGCCGATGAGGTCACGCTAAGCGGTGACGTCAAAGAGCGGGGTCAAAGTTCAAGTTTGTTGACAGAAGGGAGCGGCAGTGTCGTGGTGAGCGCTGCGCTCCGCACCGACCAGCCGAGTTCCATTCCCGCGTCTCTGAACCGGTCCTGAGCCTCCCTACGTCGACTCAGCCTCAAACGAGGACCCGGTGCGGTGTGTAAACATAGCCACGAGGGAGACAAAAGCGGCCGGGCGTGGTGCTGGCCACCCACCCTCGTGTGCCGTCCCACCTTATTAGGTGCTCGCTAACAGCACTTGCCCCTACAGTCTGTTAAGGCTATACGGGGGATCTTTGTGTTAGGTGCTCACGAACGGCGTGTGCAGCGGCGTGTGAGTTGTGCTGCGTATGACCTGTGCGTGAGAATGAGCTGTGTGAGAGTGAGCTGTGTGTGAGTGAGCTGTGTGTGTGAGTGAGTCAGTGTGAGTGAGCTGTGTGTGGAGTGAGCTGTGTGTGTATGAGTGAGTCAGTGAGTGAGCTGTGTGTATGAGTGAGCTGCATGTGAGAGTGAGCTGTGTGTGAGAGTGAGCTGTGCGTTTGAGTGAGCTGTGAGTGAGCTTTGTGTGTGAGTGAGTCAATGTGAGTGAGCTGTGTGTGTGAGTGAGCTGTGTGTGTGAGCTGTGTGTGAGAGTGAGCTGCGTGTGAGAGTGAGCTGTGTGTGTGAGCTGTGTGTAAGAGAGAATGAGCTGTGTGAGCTGCGTGTGAGTGTGTGAGTCAGTGCGAGTGAGCTGTGTGTGTGAGTCAGTGTCAGTGAGCTGTGTGTGAGTGAGCTGTGTGTGAGAGTGAGCTGTGTGTGAGTGATCTGTGTGTAAGAGAGAATGAGCTGTGTGTGAGCTGCGTGCGAGTGTGTGTGTCAGTGTGAGTGAGCTGTGTGTGCGAGTCAGTGTGAGCTGTGTGTGTGAGTCAGTGTGAGTGAGCGGTGTGTATGAGCTGTATGTGAGAGTGAGCTGTGTGTGAGTGAGCTGTGCGTGAGAGTGAGCTGTGTGTGTGTGAGCTGTGTGTGTGAGGGAATGAGCTGTGTGAGCTGCGTGTGTGTGAGCTGTGTGTGTGCGAGTCAGTGTGAGTGAGCTGTGTATGTGTGTGAGCGAGCTGTGTGTGAGTGAGCTGTGCGTGTGAGTGAGCTGTGTGTGTGTGAGCTGTGTGTGTGAGGGACTGAGCTGTGTGAGCTGCGTGTGAGAGTGCGTGATTCAGTGTGAGTGTGAGTCAGTGTGAGTGCGAGTGGTTGCGAGTCAGTGTTGCGAGTCAGTGTGAGTGCGAGTGAGTGTGTGCGAGTCAGTGTGAGTGCGAGTCAGTGTGAGTCAGTGTGAGTGAGTCACTGTGAGTGCGAGTGAGTCAGTATGAGTGAGTGTGAGCTGTATGAGTGAGCTGTATGTGAGATTGAGCTGTGAGAGTGAGCTGTGTGTGAGTGAGCTGTGTGTGCGAGTTGTGAGAGAATGAGCTGTGTGCGAGCTGCATGAGTGTGAATCAGTACGAGTGAGCTGTGTGAGTGAGCTGTGTGAGGGTGAGCTGTGTCAGTGTGAGCTGCGTGTGTGTCAGTGTGAGTGAGCTGTGTGTGAGCGAGCTGTGTGAGCTGTTTGTGAGTTGTGCGAGTGAGCTGTGTATGTGAGTGAGCTGTGTGTGAGCTGTGTGAGTCAGTGTGAGCGAGCTGTGAGCTGGGTGTGAGAGTGAACTGTGAGAGTGAGCTGTGTGAGAGAATGAGCTGTGAGAGTGTGAGTCAGTGTGAGTCAGTATGAGTGGGCTGTGTGAGAGAATGAGCTGTGAGAGTGTGAGTCAGTGTGAGTGAGCTGTGTGTGAGTCAGTGTGAGTGAGCTGTGTGAGCTGTTTGTGAGAGTGAGTCAGTATGAGTCAGTGTGAGTGAGCTGTGTATGAGTGAGCTGTGAGAAAGTCAGCTGTGTGTGAGCTGTGTGAGTGAGCTGTGTGACTGTGTGAAAAGTGAGCTTTGTGTGTGGGCCGAAATGAAGAGCCTTCTTTACGCATCTTAGGAAGACAATAGCACCTCTTTTGCCCACTTCAGCAGATGCTTCTTGCTGTGGTTGTCCCACCTGATGACGGACGCTTGTGTTGAGCCAAGACGTTGTGATTTAATTTATTTTTATTTTATACCTACGTGACTTACCGAAAGAACCAAAGAGTATGGATACCTGCAGTCACGAAAACTTCAAATCTAACATCACTTATTCAATGTTTGACCCTTATAGACAAAATCAGATAAGTATTCATTCTAAATTATTGAGTCATTTTAACCAAATTTAATTACTGCACTGAAATATGCTGCATCAGGTTACATCGAATTAACAAGAAGCTATTTAGAAAAATACACACCGTCTGCTTACTAGTATATGTACAACATACTATTGTGTCATTCAAAACGAGTAGGCCATTGCATGCTGGCGTCTGGGTCAAAATTGATGAAATTCTAAACATTACCACAAACTCCACAACCAAGATGCCACATCAACCATTGCCCGCTACTGACAGGCTCTTGTCCACATGCAGGCCGGTGCAGGGCCACCGGTGCAGGGCCACCTCCTTGTGCCACACAGGGGCAGCTGCTACTTGGGGATGCTCTTCGAGTGTTTGAGACGAGATACGATAAAAAAAACTCAGCATTTCCGAGGCGATTAAGCAAGCACAATAAAAATGCAATTATGATAACATAGCAAAAGCTTGGGAGCTTATTGGCTATCGCTCCTGGTTAGAGATCTACGCAACCCACAGGTCCACAAAGACTGGCCGCTCTTACCCTGCAGGTTGCACCTAGAAATTGAGTTCAACTTCACATTCTTGTAATTAAAGGCCTGTGACAAAGGTGCGTCTATTGGAGCGACATTGTCTCAGACTTACACATCTACGGGTCTCCATTTGACTTTGTATTGTCTCGGAGGAAGTCCACCCACACCTCCACTTCCACCAACTGCTGGGAGTTGCCTTGCTCTGCCTCGCAGTGAGAATTATCCTCCTGCTTCACGTTGCCTCCATCGATGTGAAGGTCCGATTTTGAGTTGACTCTTCATCTTCACATTTTACCTTCACTTCTTCGCTTTTCACCATCACTTCTTCATATTTCACCTTCACCTCTTCATATTTCACCTCGATACCTTTAAAAGTGTCCAAGCTGGGATTTTCTTCCGGTTCTTGTTTCATGAGGGATGGGCTCATTGCGGCACTTTGACTTTCACAAGCGGATTTCAGACTCCACTCCTTGTGAATCTTCAGATGCTTGTGTGTTCTCTGGTGTCATTGAAGATTTGATGACTGTGAAAACGTCTTCCCGCACACACTGCACCTGAAGGGTTTCTCTCCTGTGTGTGTTCTCTGGTGTTGTACAAGAGCAGATGACTGTGCAAACGCCTTCCCACACACACTGCACTTGAAGGGTTTCTCTCCTGTGTGTTCTCTGGTGTGCTACAAGAGAAATGATGTGCAAATGCCTTCCCACACACACTGCACTTGAAGGGTTTCTCTCCCGTGTGTGTTCTCTGGTGCATTACAAGAGTAGATGACTGTGCAAACGCCTTCCCAACACACTGCACTTGAAGGGTTTCTCTCCTGTGTGTGTTCTCTGGTGTATTGCAAAGGAGATGAACGTGCAAATGCCTTCCCACACACTGCACTTGAAGGGTTTCTCTCCTGTGTGTTCTCTGGTGTGCTACAAGAGAAACGAATGTGCAATGCCTTCCCACACACTGCACTTGAAAGGTTTCTCTCCCGTGTGTGTTCTCTGGTGTTTACAAGAGTAGATGACTCTGCAAATGCCTTCCCACACACACTGCACTTGAAGGGTTTCTCTCCTGTGTGTTCTCTTGTGTTTACAAGAGAGATGAATGTGCAAATGCCTTCCCACACACACTGCACTTGAAGGGTTTCTCTCCCGTGTGTGTTCTCTGGTGTATTACAAGAGATGAATTGCAAATGCCTTCCCACACACACTGCACTTGAAGGTTTCTCTCCTGTGCGAGTTCTCTGGTGCCGTGTCAAATTTCCAGTACGATCCGTGCTGTATGCACGCTGGTCGCATTGTTGCCTTTTTGCACCGAGCTGTGCCGAGTGCCTTTGCTCCATCAGACAAATTCTGCAGAGGAAGTGACAGCTGCAGACAGAAAAAAAATATCAACACCATCTACACGTCAGTATTGATGCACAGAGGAATGCATATATACACACGTGTATATACTTATTCATATATTCATGATATAGTGAAAAAGTGTCCCAAATTCCTCACAGGCTGTTATGGCACACAATGAGAGGGCAAATGGTCACAAACATGCCTGGAAGCCCTCGTATCTTCAAAATGAATGTTAACCCAAAACTCCGAGCACACAATTTCGGCTGTCTGCTCCAAAAGGAATATCATAGGGTTTGAGAATAATACTATTTGTGTTATTTGTGTTATGCAGAAATGCATAAATTAATGTTCAATCACAACTTAGAGGTGTGAAGCCAGGCACAGATGTCCTTGAATGCTGGGATGAACAGTTCCAACTCAGCTGCATGTGTGCTGTGATAACTCCTGACTCCATTCGTACAAGGAGTTCCAGAGGAAAATAAAAACAAACTACTATTTTGATACAACCTCCATGCTCAATAGAGTTAATAGACATTACTGCAAATACAAACTTGACACTGTCCCACTCATAGGCAGAGCAGGATTTTCAAGTAGGGGGGGCAACCCCTCCAGCAATGAAAAGATAGGAGTTGTTAGTATGTAAGGAGTTGTTATTAAGTAAGGACTTATCCCATGCTTTTTATTCGAAGCGTGTGATCGGCATGGCGCTCGCTGAAGGTGTTTGCCTTTAGGGAAGTCGTGTACTGTATACGCAACTGCGCACAATTCTGAGTCGCTTGCAACTGCTTTGCCGTTACTTATTGCCAATTATGGACTCAGACCGTTGTCCTCTCTTAGAGTACCTGGCACGTAATATGCCACACGGTGGCAGTGGGGGTCGCAAAATGCCGATTTATCTATATATATAAAATCGCAAATCTGTCTGTCTGTCTGTGTGTCGCCGGAACCATCCGCAGTTTCATTGGATGGCGGTTGCCCCTGGCAACGGGTAGCGACGCATTCGCTGCAGTGGACGCCATTTTTTATTCCCGTAAAAATATGCGCACGTATTAACACGCGACTCTGAGGTAAGTTCATCAAAGTTTCACGTCCTCTTCACTCCCCCCCCACCTCAATGTGTGCAATTACTATTATAGGGTCGGTAGATAATAAAATTATAGCGATTAGACAGTATTATTGTAGCGCGGCGGGGGGGGAACGGCACCCGTACCAGCCTCAGCCGGGTGGGCAATTTAGGCGAGGCCGGAGGCTGCACGCTACTAGGCCTCGACACCCACCACGCGACTCTGAGGTAAATTCATCAAAGTTTCACGTCCTCTCACTCCCCCCCCCCCCCACCACAAGTGTGCAATTACTATTATAGGGTCGGTAAGATAATAAAATTATAGCGATTAGACAGTATTATTGTAGCGCGGGGGGGGGGGGTAACGGCCCGTACCCAGCCTCAGCCGGGTGGGCAATCTAGGCGAGGCCGGAGGCTCTGCACGGTACTAGGCCTCGACACCCCACCCGTGTCAAGCGACGACTTTGTGGTATAAACTCGATATACCCAGCGTTGCCCGGGGGAAAATACATTTAAAATCTTCTGACAACTTTCAAACATTACATAACATGAAATCTGTGTATTATGTAAGGTTATTAAGAAATATATTTTTCACCCGGGCAACGCCGGGTACTTATGCTAGTCTATATATAAAATGGAAATGTGTGGATACGTGTGTCTTTTCGAAATGTTTAGCATAGTTCCCATGCAACAACTTGAAATTTGGCATGTGGGTAGGTTCCATACTATACACAATGTAAAAAGCATAATAATAGACTTTTGTATTTTGGGGGGGGGAATGACGAAGTGTGGTGGCGTCAACCCGCAACACACCTGAGTTAAGCGCTCTGCAATGCATAGAGCTGTTAACAGCGTGCCGGGAGATTTTAGGTGGCGTTTCGCTCCTGGCCGATGAGGCCATTGGCTTCTCGGAGTTCAACAGTGGCGGCTCCTGCAAAAATCTCTCAGGGGGGGCAAATGTCTGGATGATTGATAAGGATAAGGTCCACCCATGCAATGAATAAATTTACAGCTTAAGCATGTAAAGGCAACTTCACTTCTTTATATTAATGAAAAATAAGTGACTCTTACAATACATCTTGTTTGTTTATATACTCACCATTAAAACAAACCACTCAAGTTTATTTTATTAAAGATTCCACTAGGTGGCGATAAATTATATTGTTGGATGAAACGTGCTTACGTATGATGACGTTAGCACGTATGATGACGTAAGCACGTTAGTGCATGCCCTCCGGAAGCCATAGAGAATGCATTGCAGCGCCCCCGTTCGAAAAAAAACATCTTTGAATGTAAGTCTATGGGGCCACTCGGGGCGATTCTCAGCCGGAGTGAAATCGCCCAAAAAGAGGCGGTACTCCACAGAAGTGAC
The DNA here is from genome assembly GCF_018977255.1 of Callorhinchus milii. Taxonomy (NCBI): domain Eukaryota; kingdom Metazoa; phylum Chordata; class Chondrichthyes; order Chimaeriformes; family Callorhinchidae; genus Callorhinchus; species Callorhinchus milii. The sequence continues at coordinate 62,138 of NW_024705180.1, forward strand.
ATGACGCTGATTGGACTATATCCAGAGGCTGACAGTGACGGCTAGCGTGACTCTGTGGTTGAATGACATTGGTGGTGCTCGCCCAATCGCCCTAATGAAGAAACCGCCCCTGGAGTTCAATACATATCCGTGCAAAGAACGGGTACAACTGCTATCTTAAACAACTACGCTGGTTTGGTCGTCTGCGTGCGTATCTGGACGTTAATTTATTTACGGACCCGCCCAAACAGCTCGCTCCGATTCGATGAAAATAAAACAGCCGACAAAAAGCCACAGCTCACTTTGATTCGATAAAAATAAATAATTAACACGCCTGGAAGAGAGCGATAGCATATGTTTGGCAAGGTCTGCGCCGCAGTGCTGCAGTGCACTGTGGCGCAGACCCTGCGCTGTGTGAGTGTGGTGTGTAAGCAAGTGTGCGAATGGTAGTTACGCTAATATTACGTTTATTTATGTAAAAATGGGTGCTGCGTGCTGCGATTAGTGGAGTCCCCAAACAACTTTACCTTACGAGTAGGCAGGGGTCGCTATACAGTGAGTCTTAGCGGACTGAGCTGCCAGCTTCACCTGCCGGGACCACGGCCAGTTGCGTAGCGCCCCTATAGTTTCGCCCATGGGTCAATACCCCCATGGGGCAACCGAGCTGACTGATTCATGGGTACAATGGGTACTATCCGGCTTATTACCATTATTATGTATTGACGTTCATCACGTCTCCATGGACGGCATGCTGCTGCTGGTAAGGGCATGTGTTGCATAATATGCAGCATGTGTCCGCGTATCATGTTTGCCACGGATGCAGTTGGCATTACTGTACATTTTTCATGTTTTGGAGTGCCAATCCCATGCACTTTGAAATGTAATACACTGTCTAAAAAGGTTGCAGCCCGCCCCCGCCGCTGTCACTCTCAGTCTTGATGAGAAGAATTCCCTCATCAAGACTCTATATCATAGAGCCCAATGCATCTCCGACCAGGAACACATTGCCAGTGAACTCAAACACGTACGCCAAGCTCTTAAGGCTAATGGTTACTCCGACTACACAATCCGCAAAGCCATCACTCCAACCATCAAGAAGGATCCTGTTGAGGAGCCTTTCAAGACCATCACCTTACCCTACATTGCTGGGGTCACAAAAAAGATCTCCAAAATCCTGATTAAACACAAGATCCAGGTCCGATTCAACACAGTACATAAAATCCGTGATCTGGTACCGTCTGTAAAAGATGTGGTTCCAGACATACAGTACCCTGGCGTCTACAAACTAAGTTGCCTCTGTGGTAGCAGTTACATTGGGGAAACCAAACGACATGTCTCGGACCGCATCCGTGAACATAAAGCAGACTTGAAACACGGTAGGACAAACACCTCAGCCGTGGCAGATCACTGTTACAACTCAGTGGGCTCACATGACATTGACTTCTCCAAGACAGAGGTTCTCTGCAAGCCATCTGGCTATCATGAGAGATTCGTTCATGAGGCGATCCACATATACAAACACAGAGACAATTTTAACCGAGAAGATGGATTCTGGCTTAGCAATCATTGGAAGGACGTAATAAACCATTTCGGATCTTAACTGATTGTGTTCACGTTTACGGTGACTTTCAGACCGCGTTCCACTCACTGGCATTGTATTCTCCGCAGGGAATGGATTCTTTGCTCCGCTGCAAGTTTCCCCCCACGACTCACCCATTGACACGACGGTCAATGGTACAGCGTATAATAACAAATAGTATAACATTTATATGCTTAATACAATGTACAAAGTAATATATAGTATCGTAATTGTATAGTAAACATATAGCAGTGTGATACACATTAGGGTGAGTAGAATAATACATAGTGTTATATTAAAATGTATAAGGTTTATAGCAATACAGTATATAATTTAATGTTGGGTTTATCTATGGCAGTATATAGTACGGTGTATGCTCGTGTGATGTAAGAGAATAAAGTTTAGATGGAAGCATATTATATAATTTTTACGACGTAGAATTGTAATGTATTACTTGCTGTTAGTAACTCAGCTTATTGTAGAGTATAGTAAGTATACTGATGGTGCTATGCAGTTTATACTTTAGTTTTTTATGTAGTTTATACTTTAGTTTTCTACGTTGTTGTTTAGTAACTGCAGCTACATACTATTAACATTATTTTCCTTTGTTAATGCTACTGCACCCCCCTTGGTGCTGTTGATCCTGCATAATGCATGGGCATAATATGACTATGAAACCCCCCACCCACCTCCTACGCATTTCCCATGAATATGCTAAATTCCTCTTCATATGCACATTCTTTTTGTTAAGGCGCTCTTGCACCTCCAACGCAGCGTATATATAAGCTCCTAGCTTGGTAGTGTCTCATTCTTCACCTGAAGACGGCTGCTTGCGTTGTAGCCGAAACGTCGTGAGAATTATTTTATTTTATTATGTTTTATTTTTATTATTTTATTGCTTCC